>NW_027104374.1:986905-1230141 GCF_902728285.1 Clytia hemisphaerica
TAGTCTATTCCTATTTTACGTGTGCACTATTTTTCGAAGAACTGATATGATCACTGATATGCCATCTCTCTGTTCAACCCCTTTGGTTCCCCTCGGGAGGACTGTTTGTGTTTAAATGAAGTTGAACTACCGTTAGGGCTACAGCGCTAAAATATGAGAAACCTACATCCTCGGGGTTTACTGCATTCTCGGGGTCAGGTGCTGTAAATGATTTTTTAGCGCAACTGCATTTTTGAAAATTGAAACATTTTTTTATATAATTTATTGTATGTTAGTTTTCTCAGCCATTTTCTTTTTCGTTTTTTTTCCCGTCCAGACGGCTGCACGAACTTTAGGTGTCGAACCGGATTCTGGGCCTACTTTTTGAAAAATTTGTGTTTTTTGATACTTGTCGTTTGTCTCGTTCTTCTCTGTCGTTTAACCCTTTTTTGTTTCTTTGTATTTGTGTGAGAGTTTTTGATTATTTTATTATGTTTGTTAGTTTGTTTGGACTGCGGGTCGGTTCAGGGTTATGGAATCTTGGGGAGGCTGAGTGTTTGAAGGCCCTAAAACATGTTTAAAGCTGCTGCACCTGTCGCAAGTATATCTAATGTACAAAAAACCTTTAATTTCGGGTTGGTGTAATTTAAGATGCACGATCTAACGATTCGCGATGCGCGATCCATGCATAAAATATGCTGATTATTCCTAATAATTATCATAAAACTTGAATTATATAACATAATTCTAAAACAATGGCATAATCTTTTCTCACTTTTGTTTACCACAGTAAATTTATCCAAAAAGAAATAAGTAAGACAGTTAGTCACACTAGGAAATTTAGCTTTCAGAAAAAACAACATCAGTCATCTACAGGATGTATTTCAACAACAAGGATGAGAGTTACCTGAATCAAGTTCAAGATCCCAAGACAATCAATTAAAACTTGACAACTTGAAAACTTAAAATGAGATAAAATGACCGATTGCGAACGTGCAGCAGCCAAATATCAACCAACCAAATTTTGTCATTCAATTCCCAAGACAGCACTTCGATTTTTAAGACATTGTTTATACCCTAAAGTAAAAATAATTCCGCACATGTAAATGGGTCATTGTTTGAGGTCCGGCAAAATTTCCGGGAAATAGCCTATCCGGCAGTGCGCGGATCTAGGTGGGTTCCGTCTCCCCCGTAGATCTTTTTCTTGGGAAGTTGATCTTCAAATTAGTTTTCAAGGTTGGCTTGGCTCAATTTTTTTCATCTATGGCTCAAATTTTGGGCAATTTCTCAAAGTTTTTGAAAATGTTAATTTCATTAAAAAGCGCCGGGTTATTTTTTCATGAATCCCTTTAGAAGTTTTGCGGCACATTTTTTTGCTTGAGAGTCAAGTAAACGATATAGCGCTTTCGCAGCATTAATCTTTGATAAGCATTTTGGCGGGATGCTAGTGTGACTAACTGTAAGAGCAATGGAACTACGAATAATTACGACCGTAAAATTATGAAAAAAATTACATAATCTTACAATAGAAAGAAAGTGAAAGTAATAAACAATGCACAAGAAATATTTTTCCTCTCAGTTTTAACAATCATTAATCGAATATGTAAGAATTTCTATCTTAAAGCAAATAGAAGAATATATTGTAGAACAATATGTTTTGCGGACTGTAATGTACGAATCAAAAAACGGGTGCTCTATTATGAAAAAGAATTTTCTTCCAGTAAACAATTCCCCTAGATTGATTCAAATTATGAAAAAGAGAGAGAGTACAGAAGGTAAATGCACGTGGCTTTCACTTTCTTTTAATCTATGAAAACGCACTAAAAGCTTTTTTAAATATAATTTGTATAATCTTACATAAATGATGTTTTTAAAAATAATTGAGCTTCAGCGAATGAAAGTTTGTAAATGGCCTAAATTTTTTATCCTGATTAGCATAATTACGCATGAATTAACATATTTTATGCACGGATCGCGAATCGTGCATCGTAAATCGTTAGATCGTGCATCTTAAATTACACCAACCCTTTAATTTCTAGAGATTTGAAAATTTACTTTTTATTATCGAGGCTAGCCAATTTTGACACAATCAACTACGGTCCCAAGCTTAAATTTCAAGGGTTTCTTACTGATCAGATAATTTTTCTAGATTGTTTACTCTACTGTAGACATACATTATACTTCCAAGGCTTATGTGTTCTATGAAGCATAAAATAATATGTTTTTTAGATATTGGTTAACACAACAATTTTAAATTAATGGTGTATTGTATCTCAAACAAACATCATATTCATAAATCTTGCAGTAATTTCATTAAAAATGACCCAGTTAAAAGTATATGGTGTTGTAATCAATGCTATAATTTTCCTTTTTCTGATCTTTGTGTCGATGATTTAATAACCGAATCAGTAACATGTTTTAAAAATCCTAAGCGTAAACTCAAAATTGACATAACTGATAGATTAACAATATTCAAGTTGAGTCAATTTTAAGTACTCTTCCAAACACTGATGATATTGCCCCTTTAATCTTGTGAGCGAATATGGATAGGAAGCTGGTCTAACAAGCGATTGTCCCATCCAATAAAATTTTTACCACATTTTCTACAACTAACTTTCTCAGTCCCAAGATAATACCAATCTTTGATGTCAAGGACAATTCGAAGTCTTTTGTAGATGCCACTTGGTCTTAATTCCTCATTTGGACAATTGGGACACCTAAATTGATATTTGTGTTTATGTTTTGGAACCCATAAACAAAATCGACGGCGAAAGTAATCACTAGGTATCGGTTTTTCATTTTTACCATGGGGGTTTGGTTTTGGTGGTTCATGCCATATTTTATAGGCTCTACAAGTTGTCCAGCGGGTGTAAATAAAGTTTCATTAACCCATTCAATATCTGCTTTATTTAGGTATTCAAGCCACGTAGTCGGCATTCTAAGCTCCAGCTAAAATTAGGATGTGTATATATATGCTTGGTGTATCTCTGAACTATATATACTTATATGGAGCAAAAAGGAATACCAAACTTTAAAATTTTTTAAATATTATGAACCAAATTTGAAGAAAGTTAAGAGATTTATACCTCGGCTGCTGTCGCAATTGATGAGATTGTAGAGTTTTTGCCTGTTTTCGCTTCAGTTGAACATCCACTGTTGTGTGATATTTCTTTAATCTGATAAAAAAATGAACTGTTGTACAATATCATTAGCAATATATACATCATCAAATATATACTTATTATTTGTACAGAAAAACTGAGCTAGAACTAATATTATATAAAACAAACAAACAAACAAACCTTAGATTTCAGTACAATTGGTTTTGTTGAGACAGTTCTACATTCAGATTTCGACGTTGAAGAAGAAGAGGTAGTAGTATGCTGGAAAATAAAATTGGAGAAAAAACTTTAAGTTATGGAAAACTGAAAATGTAAGCAGTCGGAAGAAATGCTTTTGATTTTGCTTAAAAAATTGTAACTATGCGACAATAAAAATTTTGAAGTCCTTACCGTGCTTTCTGTCACTTAAGTTACGTGGAGTTTGAGGTTTTCGTAAAACAGGAATAGCCGATGGTGCTGAAGAGCGTTTGTACAGTGAAGGTGTAGAAAGCTAAAAAAGTAACAGGGGTAAAAGGTTAAGGAACAAACTTTAAACAAAAATAGCACTCTAGAAAGAATAATCTTAAACGTAATTCTGAAATATCTTTTAATCTACTGTATATACTACTAAAATGAAATTTATATACCTGCAAGTTTTTCTCGTTTGGATTGTTTTTTGGTGACAGGGATTGAATATTCCTTGGAATATAGCGTGGAATACTTGTCTTGTGCGTTGATGGCTGAGGACGTTTAAAATGAGAATAGAGCGTTACTGTAAAATAACTACTTACTGCAATAATACATATTCTGAGTGATGAAACCTTCAAATTACCTGTGAACCAGAACTCCAGTTTGACACTCCTTATGACTAGAATTGAGAACATCTTACTATGAACTCATAACAAAAATACACAGTACCATCCTATATATAACAAAGAAGAAATCAGCAATAAATTCAATTTGAAAATTGCCAATGGGAAAAAAATATCATCAAAGTCTCATCGATATCTTTGTTTGCATTCCAGCGTGTGAAAATATCCTTGACGACAAAAGTTTGAATTAACACTGCTTGGTGATATTGGTGTACTTGTTGATACTTTTGGTACATTCTGGCTTGGTTTGTTTAGCTTTGGTATCAGTACTGGAATATTTTGTTTTTTCTTTTTATGGTAGCCGCACTTGCAAATGATTGGTTTTCCATCGACACCAATTTTCTGAGATCTGTTATGCGCCGGGCAATTTTTAACACCAAAGTACTCCTCTTGTCGTCTTTTGTTACTTGTGTGTCGGCCAGTTGAAAAATGGAAAGTTCCATCTGCAAAGTTTTGCAAGCGTTGCTTCCAGTCCTTCTCACTTAAACCCTCCTTTGGCATTGTTAATTTCTATCTTTATCATTCTAAACATAAAGAAAACCATATACCCTTTCACAATGATTCACTTGACTTATGTGAGGTAAAGGAATTAATTTGCCTTATACAGATCCAATTTGATAAATAATTGATATTGAACGACCTCTCTCAGTCAGTTTGCGTTTCAGTTTACAATCATATCAAATGAGGGCAATTCAATTTCAATCTTACATACATAATAAACTTTTAGCAAATTATTACCTAGTCTGAGAGACAATCAAGGCACCTATCCCTGTCATATTTATCAGTTGAAAATTAAGAAATTGAAACTAATATCTATCTAGTTTACAAACTGAGTGTAAAATAAAAGCTGACTGGACATAACTTCGCCAAAAATCAAGCAAATTACATGAAATGTGAACCAAATGATAACAAAACAAACCAGCAACAAATAAGATAAAAACCAGTTCAAATTTTGCATAAAAAATGGCTTTAAATTCCAGAAATTTTACTGAATTTAAGAAAAAAATTCAGTCAGACTTCTGAACTGCCTTCGCTTCAGCCAGCCATCTTTGTTGTTATTTTTTTCGGAAAAAATCGGCCAATCAAATTCAAGGAAATTTCGGAACGAATTAACCAATCAAAACACAGTATTCAGACATTTCGGAACGCGTCATTGTCTATTTCAGAACATTTCAGAAAAATGCTTTGTTCAAATCGGAACGGGAACAATAGAAGAACAATAGATCAGTTCCGAATAGTTCCGAATAGTTATGGGACTCATGGGGGAAAGACTGAGCTAGCCAGGCTTGTACACGACGCCAATATGCCAAGGCATAGTTTTGAGGCGAGGAGCGGATCGTGTATACGGAACAACGTGCCGGTTTTGAGCAATTCTAAATGAGCAATCTTATCCATGTTGAATTCATTTGGAAATGAATTTTCATCGATTGAGTTTGCCAAAGCAGGGCTCAACTGAGAATTGAACTCGGTACCTCTCGCACCTAAAGCGAGAATCATACCACTAGACCATTGAGCCATGAAATCGTACTATTGGCGTCAGTAGATACACGGATACCTTGCCAGGAATTATTGAATTAGAAGTCAAAGAATGTATGATTTTTGAAGATGAAGTTTACGACCACATTGATGAAGTAAAATCCAAAAAAACAAGTACAAAAGTGTTTTTTGTAAATCATTTTCTAAATAATTTTTAATTTAATTAATTTGCAATGAGTTCACTCTTGTTTTCAACTTTTATAAAGAACTCCATCATTTTTATTCCAGAGATTGATTGTGAATTTGGTAGTGATTATAACAATTTCGAATTTGGTTCCGAATCTGATCTTAACGATACAGTATTTAGTGGTTATGAATCCAATATCTCGACTGAAGAAGAAGAAGATGACGATCTATTCGGAAACATGGAAGACGATTACGATTCAGATGACGAAGAACTGTATCCAAACTGCCGAATCAATCGAAAGTCATTTGCACTTCTTCTAAAAATTTGGGGTGTCAAGCATGGAATAGCAGATAAAGCAATGAATGACCTTTTGTCAGAAGTGAGATCTTACTCATAGGATTTTTCACTTATCATCTCATTTTGATTTGTTCATGTATTATGATCTTCATAACCGTGGCGTATCACTTTTTTGTATAAAAACCAGTTTAACCATAGTTTAACGTTTTTAAAATATATTCTTAATTTGCTTTTGTCAGGACACACTTTAGACTTCAGGATATACATATCTAAAATGTACGGAGCCCTATTAAAAAAAGGTTTTTTTCCGGCCAGAAATGCTGGAAATATGCCAGAAAAACTGTTTTTATCAAGATTTTGTCCTAAATTTTCTCTGTTTTTTTTTCAAAAAGAGGCGTATTAGCATTGCCCAAAACATGGCCCTGTCTCATTTTGAGAAAAAAAATTGCCGGCATATGATAATGCTAGAAGTAGCCGTTTTCGTAAATTTTTGATGACTATTTGTTTATTTTATCAGTCCCAATTGCTAACGTGTCAAGTATATCATATTTCCAGTTCATAATTTAAGTTCACCTAGTAACTGTCAAATACTCAGGGATCATCTAAGTTCTGCTGAAAAGCTATCAACGAAAATTAAAGTAATTAAACATCGTATTTAGATATTTCACCATGTGTTACCATTTGGAAACGGTTGTCCAACATCGTCTTATCGATTGAATAAGAAAACTTCTTGAGTATAAACATAATTCGACAGATTACAATCTATGCAGCAATTGTCATTGTCCGATACAGCAAAACAAATGCTCTTATGTGAATTGTCCATCGCACGAGGATACTGTTAATATTCTTCACTTCACAATATTCGACATCAAAACACAGCTGATTAAAATCATTCAAGGTAGGCACTTTGTGCAAAGAAATTAGCCTCAGGAACAACTCTTCCAGAAAAATAACTCTTTATGTGCTTACCCTTAGATGGATCCCCTGTTTTGACTTGTTGAATTTTGGTTTGAAATTCTCACTACTTGTGATATGTGTATTGACTCAGTATTTTACACAAAGTAGCCAATTATTGTAGAACCTCTTGTCTGGTTTATTTGAAATTTTACCAGCAAGCTTTATTTAGCAATGTTTGAATAATTTTAGATGGTGGAAATTTTAAGTTATTCAAGGAAAGTTTTAGCCAATGTTTTAAAGGTTTTTCGGTCTTATTTTATTGAAGCAGAACCCAAAATCGTGGTTAGTCAAATTTATTTTATTGTTTTTTTTTTTGTTTTCAGGGTATTATGATGACATCATTACGTTCATGCAAAACAGAACAGAAGGCCTTTATGAGAACATTTGGGATGGAGAGGTTTACAACAGTCACGATGACCACAATCGTATTACGATGGTCTGGCATATTTATGGAGCTCCTACAATCAAATCAGAATCTTTGAATGTTTGGCTTATCACTGCATTCGTTGTCGGGTTACCTATACACAAGCGTTTTAGTGTGCGAAACATTTTATTTTGTGGCATTTGGTATGGCGAACAGAAGCCAAATTTTGACCTGTTTCAGCTTCAATTTGTTCGGGAGGTAAAACAACTACGTGACATTGGTTTTGCTGTAAGCATACTTGATGAAGACAAATTTTTTTTTCTTGAAATTCAAGCAAGTTTAGCAGATTTACCTGCAAGAGCTGCATCATTGAGCTTAAAACAGTTTAATGGAAAGTTTGGATGCCCGGTCTGCTATCATCCTGGATGCACCAAAGAAGGAAATCATCTAGTTCGGTTTTATCGTTTCCAAGAAAATCCTTTCCCTTTGAGAACAATGGAAGAAAGCATGTCGTTTGCTGAGCGGGCTGAGGAGAAGGGAAATGCATTTTTTGGTTGGAAGGGAAAGTCTGTAGTGCTAGATATCACTGAAATACCGTATAAAGTCCCTTTTGATTATATGCACTTGATCCTAGAGGGGGAATTAAAACGAAAACTTTCAAAATTTCTTTTCCCACCGAACGGACTCCTCGATCAAGATGACTTGGATGAAATTAACGGTATCCTAAAACAAATTCACTACCCTCACGATTTCTCTAAGAAAATCACCTCTTTGAACAGCAAGGTAGTAAAATTGGCAAAGGCCGGCGATCTCCAGCTTCTTCTTTTGCACGTTTTGTTACCGACTCTTAAAGATCGTATTCCAGACGACTCTTTCTGTCATTTGGGGTTACTCGTTACCAGCCTTCAACTCCTAAGCCAAGACAGCGCTCGTGAGGAGGACATCAAGCTTGCCGAAAAGATGTTGATTGAATATCACCGCAATGATCAAATGCTTCATGGAGACGAATCTGAAACATTTACCAATCATGCTCTAATCCACATCGCTGACCAGAGGAGAAAACATGGCTGCCTGTTAGTCTTGATTTCGAACTTCGTCTTCGAAGGCTTCATTGCAACCCTTTTAAGGCAATATCATGGTTCTAGAGGCATTGTTCCTCAAATGATAAAAAATATTGGCTATTTAAAAAACATCGATGCCATGCGCAAGTCCATTTCTCAAGAATCTACAAGGGAGCTGGCTTCAGATATCATTAAAAAGCGTTATCCAAGCCGAACGAACATTGACAATAACACTTTAATGTTTGGTACTATATCTGATACACAACCAATCGAAGCTGTTCAGCTTCCTAATCGATTTTTTAATGGTGGAGTCCGCTTTTCTCAACGCCTTTGGTACAAAGGTAACACATATCATAGCTTAAGCTATAAGTTGAAGCGAAATTCAAACAGCTATTCCGTTGCATATCGTAAGTTCGATAATACCTCTGGCTATGGTCACGTGCTATTTTATATCCACTGCTCTGGTGGATGCTACATAGTGATAAAGGAGATGAAACAATATGGATCAAATTTGTATTCATTGGAACATTATTCTGGTTGTTTCGGTCCTAGAACAGATGAGTTTATACTAAACGGGTATCTTGGGAGAGCTTTTGTTCAAGTTTGCAATGTTTTGACCTTTGAATGTTGAATAAGAATACACCTATCACCTTGTAAATTCATTACCAGTCCTCCATAAGGTGACCGCGACGCTAAGGCGTATTGGAATGAATCGTCTGGTTTTTTATGAACTTACGTATCGTAATTTAAGCAAACAAACTCAGGAGTAGATTAACTGGCATTAAAATGTAAAATCACCTCAGAATCTTTGTCTTTGAGAACATTTTCTGTTATCTCCTCCCACAAATCTGTTATGTCATTTGAAATTAGTTTTCTGTCTAGCCTTCCAAGGCATTGCGTAAAAACATCGATGGGGTGAAAGACTTGGAGATTTGAGTCAAGAATCAGCTAAAAAAGTTACTGTTCTAAAGTATTCAATTATGTTACATAGAAAAATACATCAGCTTGGCTATGTAGTACTCTCGGGTACCTAATAGACAGGGGGCTGGGAGGGAAAAATCTCAAAACTTAATAAGCGGAGAGGGGTGTAATTAAAACGTCCCAGGTGGAAAGAAGTGGAGAAGGAGGCAAATACAAAGGCAATAGCAGGTACTTTTAAAAATGAGAAGAGAAGGGTACTCTAGGTATCAAATTTTGGTATGAACTACATTTTAGCTGTATACTGTAGATTTACATAATCGCCTCATAATCTTATTATCTTATTATAGGGAGAGTTTGAAAACTGAAACCTTTTCAAGGAAAGAGACAATAATACCTGGAAAGAAGTTAATATGTTGGCTGATAAAGTTGTTAACAGGCGGGACTGACACCAAGTTTCTTTTTTACTTCTTTGGACATATCTGCGATATGCAATTGGACGATTTGGTTCAACCTTTGACCATTCTTACAGCACCATGCTAATAAGAAACCCTGAAATAAAAAAGAACATACAATACACTGGTCTGAAATAAAGCAGTCAGTATGTTACTATACCTGAAAATTTTCTGAACAAGACACTTTCTTAATCTGTCCTCTGTCATAATTTTGCAATTTTCTTTTCAAACCAAATAAATTTTGATGAATTTGTAATTCGAACCTTATTCTCTTTTGCTACTTCCATGAGCTGAACATCAATCGTAAACTTCTCCTCTTCGGTCATAACGGACCGAACGAAATTGTTTGAAGTGATACGAGATTCCAATCTAAATGAAAATAAAGCTTGTATAATCTTTGGAATGACACGATGCAATCTTAGATTTTTGACCCCCTCCAATTTTGAAAGTTTTGATTTTACACTTGTTAAATTAAAATGTTTTTTTTTTGAGCTAATAGAATTCATGATAATAGACCTATTCATAAAGTATGTCAAGACATCACTCGCCTCTTTTTCAAACAATGACTGTGGCGAGTATGTCTCTTGAGACATTAAATGATTTGTTCGTGAATAGAAAGTAGTTTTAATGAACTCCGCTGGGTGTTAATCATCATGACAATGACGGCAAGTGATGTTCGTGGCGGAACATTCTAATTCCACCCCCGCCAACTTCAGTTTTGAGATTTTTTCGCTCCTGCTTGTCTATTAACCTGAAGAACTTTCAGTACCTTTCCAATGGTTCTACATCATTGCTAGTTTTCAAAATTCTTTAGAGATGAAATTGTGGAGTTTTCTTACTCAAGTGAAAAATGGAAAAATCGTAGACATGCATAATAATTAATTATTTCGGTGTTGAGAAATTGAGAAGAAGTTAATTGTTCGGTGAAAAGAAAAGAGTTGCTTGTTTGAACCAGGCTAGATCGGTCTTTGTTTAGAGAAAAGATTTAGAAACATGGCTCAGCTAAGATCGGCCTAGATTGGCCGAGATCGGTCAACATCGGCCAGGAACTGTCCAGACGGGTCAATATCGACCAAAAGTTCGGCTTTTTAAGGATCGGCCCATTTTCAATGTGCTTCAAATCGCTTGGAGGGACACATATTCCTTTTTAACGATTTGCATTAAAAGTTCTTCTGAAAAGAAATTTGCAATCTTGAAAAATAGATTTCATTCCAATATCTCTCAAACACTTCAAAATCTTCTAAAGAACTAGCAACAAAAGAATTTATCTTATTTTCTACAGAAATTGTGTGATATGCTGGTTTGGTTACACGATTGCGTCTCCTAACTTTTATTTACTGCAATCTGATCATTATTCAACTTTTCACAGTTCCATTCGATGCATTTTGACTAAAAGATAATAAAAAATATATAAAATTTGAATAGTTTACAGCAGATTTACGAAGGCCACCAAGAGTTTCCTTCTGTCAAAATCTTTTACTTTAAAGGGATTCCTGCATAGAAAATTATACTTAATCCATGCATACTTTTTTTTTTATTGAAACAAAGAGAACTTTCTCCCTTGAAAGGCGACGTTCAGAAACTTGCCGATACAAACCCCGTGGCATCAGCTGTTTCAGAGAACCGTTCCAAGGAGCTTAAAGGGCTTCAACAGTATAATCGATCGGAATTGCTTGGTGTTAGCGAACATACCACTGACGAAAAAGAAACCTTTGCAAGACCTAGAAAAAAAAGTCGAATCTGCCGTCACAAAAGAATTTCAGATTGACAGAAACAAATTCAAAGCAGACTTTGATAAAACACAAACAACGCGTGATCGTCCGTTTCAAGCGCCATTCGATGGTCAAGAAAATCTACAGCCAAAGAAAGAAATCCAACAAATAGCCATCACTTACAAAGTTCCGATTGAACACTTTAAACGCTACTTTGGCCAGATTCTCAAAAGTTGACTTTATTTACGCCGATATTCACAGGCACTTAAAAGTAAGATTCAAATAAAAATTCAATGGCAGGTATGTGTATTCGTTCAATGACGAAAATGAACTTTCTGAATTAATTCATGATGTTAAAAGCTATATTTATGGTGATGATATTAATGGTACTAACTAAGTACTAATTTGATTAATCTTTTATTAAGCTAAGTTGATATGCTGCTGAACTAATCTTAGACGTAATACTTTTGTTCAAACCTTAGTAATACACTTTGGACAATACTCTGAAAACTTCACTAGATTTGATATTAAGATTTTCTTTGATGAACGCAACTTGTCAGGCGTGTGGTGAGTTATTATTTTTAAGAGGTCCAACGTTCTTTTGTCACTTTTGTCAGTACTGGTTACATAATGAGTGTAATCTTCCTCTAACAAATCCAGACACTCAAGTTGGATCTTGCATCAACTGCAATTGCAGTCTCTTCCCATTTAGCATGTGCTACGAACTGGATGAGAAGGACTTCAGGTTCAACTATTTCCACCCGTTCTTTTCAGATATTCCAGAGATTAATCAAATCCAATCTTTTAACTCTTTTGAGTGTAGATATCTTGACGTCAATGATTTTAACGCTACTTTTGCAAACTTTTCTTCGCATCTCTCCGTCTTACATTTTGATATGTACAATAATCTTTTAAACGCAATCGACCACAAGTTCAAAGTTTTAGGAATTTCAGAAACTATGCTTACAGAAACCTCCTCTCCACATAACCTTGAAATTTACGGTTATAAATCTCTATCATTATTATGAATCAATTATGAATACATGTCAATAATCTTATCGATTCTCTTCAGTCTTTCTTTCTCTAACCAAATATCTCTCTTCCAACTAGAATAACGGACTAGTCGAGAACACTTATCGATAACATCTTCTTCACTCCATCTAAATATAAACCCGTTAATATGCCTTTATGAAAAGTACGAAATTTTGAATTACCCTCGTCAAAAAGAACTCCTAAACAAAAGGAAAAATTTAAATGATGCCAAATTTTCTGACGATTCTACAAGGTGAATTGGAATGACATGCTGCGGTCATATGCCAATGAACCCGACTTGTTGTTTGAAACCTTTTTCAAGGAGATGAATACTCTAATAGATACATGTACCTTTAACTAAACTTTCTAATAGACAAATAAAGAAAGGTAGTAAACCGTGGATAACTAAAGGTTTAAAGGTTTCTATAAATAAAAGTGATGGCTTCCTAACAACTTTAATCAAAGCAGAAGAGCAAACAGCTAAAACTGAACTTGATAATAAGTATAAATATTAAAGGAACCAAATTGTTAAATTAACAAGAAAAAGCAATATAAATCATTTCAAAAATTACTTCAACTCTAACATTAAAAACAGTGAAAATATCTGGAAAGGTATAAGCGAGCTGATTAAAACGAAAAAGCACAATAGTGGACACCATGACATAACTCTTAACATTAATGGTCAACTAACATCTGATCCTGCTGCTACAAGCGAAGAATTTAATAAACATTTCACAGCGATCGCCGATAAGATTCGTGAAACTATAAACAACAATGCTGACAAAAACTTTAACAATACATTACGAAATGCTCCGCCTAACTCCCTGTTTTTTCAACCGGTATAATCTAACGAGGTAAAAAAAATCATTAACTTCCTTAAACCTAATGACGGTCCTTATAGCATACCCTCTAAAGTATTTAAAACTGTTTTAGCAGAGGTGTCAGAAATCCTCTCAAAGCTTTTCAATATCTCGCTACAGACAGGTAAATTCATCACTCCTCTCAAGACAGCTAAAGTAATTTCAATTTTTAAATATAAGGGCTCCGCTCGTGATGTTAATAATTATCGCCCAATATCTCTACTATCAAACATCGATAAGATATTCGAAAAAATCACATAAAAATTTTTCTTGATGACATTAACATTATTTTCAATAGTCAATTTGGTTTCAGAAGTAAATATTCTACAACTCACGCATTGTTAAATCTAACGGAAATGGTAAGATCTAACCTACACAAAGGACTTTACTCTTGCAGGGTATACATCGACATGCAAAAAGCTTTCGACATGGTCGATTATGAAATACTACTCTCTAAACTTAAACATTATGGTGTGAGGGGCTTATCTTATCAATGGTTTCGATCATCTCTTACAGACCGACAACAATACGTCTCTGTTTCTGACGTGAACTCTTTCAAATGCCCTGTTAATCAGGGAGTTCCTCAAGGATCTGTCCTTGGACCCATTCTCTTTCTCATCTATATCAATGATCTTCATTATGTTCTTCAAAATAGTCAAACGAATCTTTTTGCTGATGATACCTGTCTCCTCTCCTCTGATTCTGACCTTCAGTCTCTAGAGACCAAAGCCAATTCTGAACTTACATGACTCTCCTCTTGGCCCCGAGCAAATAAAATGTCACTCAATGTATTGAAAACAGAAGTGTTGCTCTTCCATAGCAGACATAACCCCGTTCCCTATTCAATGAAGTTAAAGCTAGATGACTTAAACTCTCAACTTGTGTAAAGTACATTGGGCTATTTCTGGAACTCTCATTTTGACCATCGAGCAAAAAAACTTGGCAGGGCAAATGGTATACTTGCTAAGCTTCGTTATTTTTTCCTGTTTCTGTCATAAAAACTCTTTACTATGCTCTTTTCCATTCACATATGTCATACGCAAACATTTTCTGGGGCCAAGGAGTGACTCAAAACTCAAGAATTGGCCGACTCCAAAAACGATTTCTTCGCATCCTCACTTTCTCAATCACAATAAGGGCTGTGAATATTTTTTCTGGAGTTTTTGGGGACAATACCTCACAAGCCATTGCAAAATCAAATTTTACATTATCTAAATCCTTCTGACACCAAAACTATTTCTAGTTTTATTGACCAAGTGTTCAAAAAGGAAGATTTACCTTCTCAAGGACAATAAACACATTTTTTGGTTTTAAAACCATCCATTTTGTGAGAAAAATTATGTTTTTTGACTTTTGCATGGCAAAATCTAAGCCAAACCCTTGCATGTTTGGTACCTACGGAAAGCACAGGGAATTCCCCATCAGACCCTGTTTTCGATATTTTAGTTTAGTCTTTTCAGGGGGTACAATAGCCTCGAATCTATCAAAAATTTGTCTTCTTTCTCCTTCAAATAGTCATAAAAATTGACTTCGACAAATTGAACAAAAAGTAAGATCATAACCATATGCACAATTTATCTAGCTTTCCATCGGTTATACTTTTATTTTGTCCCCATCATGCGAAAGTAAAAAAACAACCCCCTGGTATGACTTATTATGTAATTTTGTTTTCTAAAAAATTTAGTCTTTATTTACAAAGAACTGCAGACCAGATATGCGCATAGGTACAAGTTTTAAGAACAATTTGCAGACCCATTAGAAACTTTGCACGATATCGGTCTTTAATTTCGAACGTCTGGTCTTTTTTTCGAACGTTGAGCGAAAAGATTCGAAATCTTTGAAAAATAAACAAACTCGGTAGTTTTCTGTCAGAAAAAATGAAAGTTTAGAAAGTCTGATAGTGTTTCAGCTTTTCAAAGAAATTTTTTTGGGCTTCAAGTGGAATCTTGGAATGTAACTTCAGTAGTCTTTTTACAAGTATTGAATATTGTAACTCGTTTAACACCTCTTCAAGCGATGGTTTTCTAATCCAGCATCAGCAGCACTCAACAGAAAGCAATCATGCAAAGAAATCTTCAAGACTTTGGTATTTTTTTATGACACAGGGTTCTTCAAAAAGGTTTGTCACGCATTATTTATTGGAATTTTTAAGCTGTATTGATGAGAGTGATTCTTAATATTTACACAATCTTTGGGGTACTTAGCTAGCTGTAGGTGGTGTGGTCTTTTGTAGGGGGGGGGTCTTTTTTGACAAAGGATATATAGGGAGATTGACTAACACTTGATGATTATCTGGTCAAACCCCCATGAAAGAAAATGTCTTAAACTTCGTCACCCAGGTCAACCCATGCCATGTGAGTGGAATTGAGTACCATTACTCTGATACAACGGTGTGGTAGTAAACAGTAAAGGCCAAAATGTCGCGAAAAAGCTTCCCGTGTGCAAAGGGATTTTATGGTTGATTATTGTTCCTCATATTCAGAAGATCAAAATTTGAGAAGTGAGGCTAGTGGCCTCTACTATGGGTAGATCTAGACAGGTTTATTGGCGTTATTTTGGGCTCGTGGCGTAATATGGACCGGTGTTAAAAGGGACAGCGTAAAAAAGGCAAAAATTTTGCAATTTTTACTTAAAATTGACCTACACCTTTCCGGGGGCGCTTTCCCGCAATACAAATTCAGCGAGTGACGAAGTTCCTAGACGAATTTTTAAATTCATTTAGCTCGAAAGATTTTTAACAGCCATAGTTCGCACGTTCGATACGCGTGCCGATGCCTCATTTTTAGAAAAATTTTGCAATTTTTACTTAAAATTGACCTACACCTTTCCGGGGGCGCTTTCCCGCAATACAAATTCAGCGAGTGACGAAGTTCCTAGACGAATTTTTAAATTCATTTAGCTCGAAAGATTTTTAACAGCCATAGTTCGCACGTTCGATACGCGTGCCGATGCCTCATTTTTAGAAGAATTTTGTCAAGAGGCTTTTCGTCTAAGCGAAATATTTAGGTAAGATCTAATCCTTTTTCATGCGTAAGCAACGCACTTAACCGGCGTTTGCGACGACGGGAACCGTCTAGTAAGACACTAATTGATTTTGCTTAAGGCTTCTCATTGGTTGATTTTTTTATTAATTTTTCCTATTTTGCTTATCATTGGTCGATATTGATATTCATACCTACGCGTTCATCACTCGAAATCCTAAAAATATTTGTTGTAATTTCGCTTTTAAAAACTCAAGTTTTTTTTGCGAGAGAGCCAACATTTATAAGGATAAATTTGTTTCTTATACGTGATTTAATAGAAAAACTGTTAATTTGATTTTCAACTCATCTTACGTTTGTTGATGAATTATCTGTGTTTTAAATCGCAAAACCTTTGCTCATTGCACGCATCTTTTGTTTAAGCTTCCTTAATAAAATCTTTTGTTTTAAAGGGCACCCCTACCCTACCTTTAAGCCCAGGGGAGGGGTACTTAGGCAAGTGAAGGGTACGGGTATGTGCCGCCCTTAAGGGTGCCTTTTTGGACCTTCAAAATCCCGCTAAGGGTTGTAAAAATCACAAAATCTAATTTCAGTCCCCCTAAGGGTTGTAAAAACAGCCAAACCTAATTTCTTGACGCTGAAAAGGCTAAATATTAAGCAAAAAAGTCCCAAAAAGAGTCACAAAATTCACGAAAAATCGGTTTTTTCCTCGATTTCAGTCCCTCTAAGGGTCGGTTTTAGTCCCTCTAAGGGCCCATCCATGGAAAGTCGGGCGGTACATACCCGTCAGCTCGCAACCCTAGCACGCCCCCGGACCTTTAAGACAATGGGAATTATGACTTTTAATCAAAGAAGATCTATTATTAAAAGCGACAAAGCAATATTTGAAGCTGTTCGAACCCTTCGCTTGAACCCTTCACGTGCATTCCAGCAAGAAGCAGTAAAAATGCTTTTCTTTTCTAGACTTTCTTTGTTTTATCAACAAACATTTTTATGATTAAACACGTTAAGCCCATAAGCTTGAAATTTTCAGTGTGAAACCACCCAAGGCTTGCAATGCTTTTATGCATCTCGAGAAGAGTTTATTGGTCTCGCGAGAACACCGTTTTTCCAGTGTCATTCGAGTGTCAAGGTATATATCACGGTTCTCGGAGCTCGCTCTAATACCAATTCTTTTCAGTAAATAAGAAAGATAATTATATTCTCGGCGCGATTGTTTACAGAAATTTCCCTAATTTGAATGGATGCACCAAAATAATTAGACATGTTGTATGATAAAACGTACCTTATGTAAACTTTTGCCGATTTGTACAGCTCAGCCGTCAAAGAGATGACACACGGACCAGAAGTATCTAACGTCTTATGGTCAATAACACTGATATTGAAGGAATCACCATCGACCAATCCGTTTTTGAACTCGTGCAGAGTCATATTAGCCAAAGCTCCACTTCTGGCCGCGTTATCAAGACACATCGACGTAATGATATAATCCCTGGCATTGACAAAATTCGTCATCGAGAGGCTGCTTGGTTTTGAGCAGAGTGATGCCAGAGTGGACTTCACCTGCGCAGATTGATCAAACTTCAAGATGTCATCAGGTGTCAGCATTTCCTGAATTTGCTTGACTTCGTTCTTCCAAGTCCGCTCTTTTTGTTTCTTACGGTACACGGTTATCCAGGAGTCCATTAAGTTTTTCATCTCCTGACACTTTGACTCAAATTGTGTCAGGGACTCTGGATGGTCGGTCTCAATAAATTTGTAGAAAAAGCGAAGAGAATACAGATATGATTTTACGGTACCAGGTGCCCGATTGAGATCAAATTCAGCCAACCATTTGTCCCTGATGGCCTTCCTATCAAATAGGTATTTCATTTCAAATTGATCAGAGCTGGCCTCTTTCAATATGACCGTGGCTTGGTTTTTATGTTGCTCAGCCTGACGAGGTTTTTTCAAACCACCATCAGGTGACTGGAGCCAGGATTTAAATTCGTCAAATACTGATCGTTTCCAAGGCACGAAGAGTAGATGAGCATCATCGTCTTCGTCATCCTCACAGATGTCCTCAGTCACGTTGTCAGCTGAAATTTAAAAACGGAGATGAATTTACTATTTATGTAAAAACTTTAGTTCATAAATATTTCTTTTGAAGACTCAACAACATTCCAAACTAACAAAATAAAGCCAAAACAAGCAAAAGGGAACACTAGTAATCTATTTTCATTTCCTCTTTTTCATAGTTCACACCACCCTTATCCCCTTTATAAAGGTGGGGGGGGGTAGCGATGTTCAAAAAATCTCAGAAAGGGGTAAGATATTTTTTTGTTGAGAAGAGGACGTTTTCGTAATGCCTTGAAAGAGCGGAAAAAACTCNAAAAATACCCCCTTTCTATGTTTAGTTTGTTCTACCTTGGATTATAACTGAAAATATCTTCAAAAAACCTTTGTCCGCTATCAGCCTGCGCGGTAATCTTAGCCCGCTTCAATTCTTAGATAATAAATGTGACTCCCCAATCGGTCTAATGACCGTTCCTCTTTGGCCTCTATTGGACCGGTCTTTTTACCGCTAAGGCCGTTCAAATATCGAAAGAGGCTGATGCATGGCCGACCATGAAAAGCGGCCATAACGAAGAGGCTTTGAGGCTGCTAAAGGGGCCCAAGCGGTCCAATACCCGGTACGCTTCGTCCCGATGGCCGCTATTGATTTCTTTACTTATATACTTACTTTTACTTAGCCTCGTTTTCGAAAATGTAAACATTGAGTTCGTTTCTTGAAAAACGAGTTGCCGTGTGTTGTGAAATTGGAAACTGAGATTTTCTTCTTGCAGTTTTGAATCATTTGGATTTTAAAACTCATTTTCTACATTGCTTTCACAAGAGTCTGCTAAATGACGTGCCCTACGTGCCCACGTGCCCTCATTTTTTTGACGTGCCTTCGTGCCCTACGTGCTTTCGTGCTCGCGTGCCATTACGTGCTCAACGTGCCTACGTGCCCGACGTGCCTACATGCTTACGTTCTTGCGTGCCCAAAGTTTTGACGTGCCCTCGAATTTTGACGTGCCCCGTGCCTCGAATTTTGACGTGCCCTCAAGTTTTGACGTGCCCTCGAATTTTGACGTGCCCTCAAGTTTTAACGTGCCCTCGAATTTCGACGTTCCCCTCGAATTTGACGTGCCCTACCTTGATGATTCATTATCAGAAGAGATTTCGTCCCTCTCCTATGAATTCTTCTGTGAAATTAAACTGTTCCTCATTTTGCACACAAAAATCGCAAAAAGTCGACACAAAAGAGTACTTTAATGGGATAAATTTTCGCGGGGATTAATTTTCGCGGATTTCGCGGATTTGGGTGTCATCCGCGAAAATAAGTCCCATTGGAAATTTGAGAAAGGCCCATCCGCGAAATATTTCTAAACAAAACTCAAAATATGTCAAATAAATACTATTTGAATGGTTACTTGCATCAAAGAGGCGCAAATAATGTGTATTTCAACAACCAATATGCATGATTTGACAGTAAAAGTCACAAAATCGAGAAAATAATGCCCCCCAATAGTGCCATCCGCGAAAATTAATCCCCGCGAAATCTTAAAATTTCGCGGATGAGCTCAACCGCGAAATTTAATCCCCGCGAAAATTTATCCCATTAAAGTAAAAATCAAAAATCACCGTATTTACTTATCATCATATTGAGCACACCACACGCTTCACAGCTTTTAATAAGATTGTCCTTGAATATATTCGCGAAAGCCATCATTTTCGAATGTCGCTTATTTACACATAAGAATATCGTTGATTTACTATTTTCTTTTTAATCAAAAGTGCAGACACTGACAATTTGTATAAGAAAATGTGGTGTTTAAAGAAACACAAACTTTTCTTTTTGGTCAGCGGATTTAAGATTTTCAGCGTCACTGACTTTATGATGTTTTACTTAAAATGTTCTCCTTAAAGTGGAGACAACATACACCATTTTTTAATACAAATTTCCAAAAAATTTGGCATCGAATTAAAAAAGTTTTTATATAGGGAAACAAAAAACTATGAGACTGTCTTTGTGCAAAATTTCAAGTTGTACTCTTGTCTCCCGAATAAGCAGGGGGGTAGGAAATTTTCTAAATTCTAATAAGCGGGGTGGATGGAATAAGAGGGGGGTAATTTGAAGACATAATTCTTTTTAACTGATACCAATTTCAACAACAAAAGTGAAACTTTAACAAATGAACACGTAAAATAAGAACCAATACTAACAAAAAACGAAAGCAGCCGGCGAGGCGACCTTTTTTTCTGATGTGTTCTGAAAGCATATTTCAGCTAGAAATTTTGATCTGTTCTAATCAGGTCTTCAAAAATTAATCAGCTAGAAATCTCTAGAAACGATTATGTGTTCTGACGAGACAGGGTTATAATTAAGGTCATCTAACGTGCTAACGTGTTCTTGTTGCCTAGGTAGCCCTAGAAAGCATCAGAACACATCTTTTAAGGAGAAAGGGGTATAATCAAGAAAAAATTGATGTAATCTTGTTGCCTAGTAACCCTAGAAATTTTCAGAACACATCTTTCGTGGAGAAAAACAAATATCTAGCAAATTTGTCTTGGCGAACTGTTTTTCCTAGATTTTAGAACACATCAAACTATAAAGTAGTGATAAGTTTAGGGAGACAAAAATGCGATAAAGGTTTCCTAGAAATCAGAACACATCATTTGTATAAAAAATTGAAAAGTCATAACATGTGGTCTCGTAGAAGATAAGAACACATATTTCTAAAAAATCGCTTTGTCGGCTGCTTCTGAAAAAAGAAAATTTTAACAAGTTTAAGGTCTATCTACACTGTAATGAAAAATTTAGTTATTCAAATTTAATTAGCGGGGGGGGGGAATAGGAGGGTTTTAATAAGAGCAGGGGGGGATGGATTTTTTTTGCTCTTAACAATTAGCGGGGGGACGTCTATTCGGGAGACAAGAGTATTTCAATGTGATGCTTAAGATTTGAAGGAATTTCTAATGCCATACCTCTATTAAAATCTTAAAAAATTCCTTCCTATTTCAAAAGTTCTTATAATTAACACTATATCCCCTAACTTGAAATAAAAAGAGAGCCAGCTGATAAAAAGTAAATAGCATGTGTCTCACATATTTTCTCTTTTTTTCAACCAATCAGAAAAGTTCTTTATTTAGTTTTGGTTGATTCGAAGTAATGCTTAACGATCTCCTTCAGTGTTTCTTGCTAATTCTTTTATAAGCAGACATCAAAACGTCTTCTTCATATTTTTTTCTTCCAACTTTAAAGCCCCAACCTAGTGTAGTGTATAATTTATCATAGTGAAAATACTGTTGTTAATTTTGACAATACGTTAAAATTTGAGGGCGCGTCGAAATTTGAGGGCACGCCGAAATTTTAGGGCACGTCAAAACTTGAGGGCACGTCAAAATTCGAGGGCACGTCAAAATTCGAGGGCACGTCAAAACTTGAGGGCACGTCAAAATTCGAGGTACGGCAGTACGCCCAGTCGCACCCACGGGAAAGTTCCAATATTTAATTATCGGGAAATTGGGGAAACCGGTTCACCATGTGGATAAAAAACGTACGGAATGAAACCTGACAGAAGGTTTTCAAGCAGATTTATTCAGATAAAGCTATAAGAGGTTCATTACTTGTGGATTTTTAAACCTACATAACCAAAAATGAAAGTTGTTGGGAAGTAAAGAGTAGACGCAAGACAGAAGGTTTGATTGTGTTGATCAGGTATGTTTTTATTCTATCCGAACTAATGTTAAAAAAGTCCAAAGAGGCCCTGACTGGACTGGTGGAGGCTAAAGCTAAACATCAGTCTGGGAAATCCTCTCAATTGCACGCTTATGTTCCGAGGGCGTAAGCGCGCAATTGCATGGTTATAATTTACGCCCGCTCCCGTCCCGGTTGAAATTGCTTAGGGATTTCAAGGGGTTCAGAATTCTCTAATTCGGGCGAAGGCATGGTTTAACGGGCAATCCATTTTTACGGAATCTTCTTCTACGATAAATTTTGAGTAAAACTGCCCTAGGCTTTTGAAATTAAACAGAGCTTTCAGAAGGAATTGCGTGTCAAAAATATAGGAAATTTTAAAGCGTGCAATTGCACGCTTACCGCAAAAGCCGTCACCCGGCAATCTTGCTTAACGCTTACCGCCCATTTCAGAACAATTTCGATAAGCGTGTAATTACACGCTTAAAAATTCTGCCATTTTGATAACCGTGCAATTGCGCGCTTACGGCCTCCGGGACATAAGCGTGCAATTGAGAGGATTTCCCAGACTGAACATGCATAGCTAGCCCTAGCTAAAATGATTAGTCATAAAAATAAACTATATTCAGCTCCGCTCACAGCTCTACTGATGCAAGTTTACCCACACGGTATTTGTATTTGTTTCTCCTACTCTTGGCCTTAAATTATATTTATATATAAATTATAAATCTTATAATGTAAAATGGAAAAGAAAAAGAACAATTAAGTTTAGACTTATACTCTACCTGTGCTGAGATGAGAAAGCAAATCATAGTTTTGAAGGTAGAATGAGTGAATTGACAAAAAAACTTTATGACTATGACAGTATCAGTCGGGTGTTTAAGATAAAAACTGCAATTATTGCTTTTTATGGAAATTATTGCCGAAAACGGCAATTTTTTTAACGATGAAATGCCGAGTCAGCAGAAAAGTGTTGACCTTTTAAGGGCAAAGATGTTAAAGGTGTTTGAAAGATATGAGATTACATCGCGGGAAAGGTTTTTCGGATTTTAAAAAGTGATTTTTTCAAAGTTTCTTAGCTCAATAACATTAAAAATACTAAAATAATATGTAAAAGGATCCTGCATCGATGCCGAAACACAGCTAGAAGGAGAAAACAGAACCCCCGTTGCAAGTTTGTTTACATATGACTCGATTTTGCTAGTCTGCATTCTGGCAGAAACCAGTTGAAAACAAAAATAAACGAGGCAAAGTGGGCCTACTTATCGCGAGGGTGTCAAATACCACGTGTTCAATAATAAAATCAACTTTTCTTTCCAAAAACGGCAATAATTGCCGAAAACGGCAATTTTCATTTATTTACTTTTTTACTTTTCTGCTGACTCGGCATTTCATCGTTAAAAAAATTGCCGTTTTCGGCAATAATTTCCATAAAGAGCAATAATTGCAGTTTTTATATTAAACACCCGACTGAGTATGAGGCTTTTGACGTCCATCTTGAAGTTGATTTTGTTGTTTGTAGCCATTATTTTTAGAAATATTTTCCCGCGCGCGCGTAAAAAGGGCGTTGTCGACTCTAACTGATATTCCGCCGATGGCGGATTGGCGGTCGCCCCAGATTTTTTTTTTTGATAAGAAAAGCAACCCCAATATTCGTCTCATGACTGGAGCGGGGAGTTGCTAAGGATTTTGAACAAAAATTTCTAACAACTTAAAAATCTTTGGCTTTGTATCTAATTTTATGGCCAAAATAACTCAAATCTGGTATCTCCTCTGAGATGCAATTTTTTGTTTTCAATCATACGATCACGCAAATCAGCAAAAAATGGATAATCACGGATCCCTTTGAAAAAAGTCCAAATCACGTAACACAGCTCAAAAATCTTTCCAATCACGATCACGTTTTGACCTCTCATCCATCACACAATCACGAAGAATAAATTTCCAAATCACGTAATCATCACACGCTACAAAAAAGTCCCTATCGTATCACGTCATCACGAAAACTGCTTGTGATGGCATGGAGGGCCTCTTTAATACCAAGTAATGCCAAAAATGCGTCTTTTTTAAGTATTTTTGGTTGCTTTCAAGGTTCAAGCTCAGTTTCAGGGCTAGGTTTGTAAGGCAAAGCTGCTTATTTTTTTGCCATTTTCAGGGCTGGATCCTAATATTAGGCCTTAGTAACTTCTTGGTTGCTTTGTAAAAAAATGTGTATTTAGTTAATCCGCCGTCCACCCTCTTTTTCTCCATAGCCACCCTAGTGATTTTAAAACTTTGCCAGGTTACTGATGGTACGTATCACAGTTTTCATTCTAAGTTTTTTTCTTTTGCTTTTAACGTAATCGGTCTTCCTCCATATTATCGAAGTTTCTCAAATTAATAGGCCTTAGGCTTAGGATGGGTTAATTAAGTCAGTGAACTGTTATCAGATAGAATAATATCTCACTTTGGCTACTTCATCATCTATTCAGATTCCCTTTGTTAAAAGTGATTATTGGTCGTAAAAACAGTTTCTCAAAATCTGATGCGTGGATAGAAATCTCTTTATAAGGGTATGTTTGCACGGTATTTTTTCTCAGTTACGAAATTTTTAGTTTTGGAAAACGATTGATATTTACAAATCTATTTTAGCTTACACAATACACTGGTGAATCTATAAAATGAGCTGATTTCAAATATGTAATTCTTATTTGCATTGAGGGGACCGAAGTGCCCGAAATTTCCAGTTGAAAATAATCAAATCATGTGCATAATTTTTTGAGAATTCAAAAGAATCCAATCAAGCATGAGAAAATATGCAATATACGATATGGATGATCTAATCTCATGGATATATCGACTTTTAACTTCCTGAACACTTTTCCCACTTCCCGACAAGAGTTAAAGTCACCTCTAGACATGCTAGTTTTCAGAATATTTTGATACCCACGGACAAGATAATCTTCCACCTGTTATCTAATATAAACGTTTTTTTTCAAGAGGAAGGGCCTGACGAGTGAAGATCACAACCAGAGAAAAATAATAACAATTATTTACTGATTTGAAAAGGTAATGGAATGGTACAATTTCTTTTGTTTGCTCTTACGAAAAAAAGCAATCTAGTAATTACTAAGGATGAAATATAAGGGTACAAATCTAATGTTAGAGTATTCTTATTATATTGTAGTAGATTAATTCTTATCAAAAATAAAACTATTTTCTGTCTCTCTCAAATATCCTAAAATTCATACATAGTACATTTAAATGTGGCCCCGGATTTACTAATGAATCTTTCTCGGAATTATTCGCAAAATTATAAAACAAAGACCAAAGAGGGTAACATTTTTGACATCGCAAAAGTTCTAAAAAAGTCGTTTAAGTTATCTTAGGGAAACTAGGTCAGGGAAAAAGGACGAATTATCCCTCGAGGAAGTCGCAAAGAATAATTTAAGAGGCTGTCTTGTTGGGGCCCGTACTAAAAAATGTATCTACGACTACATTTAAAGTGATATTTTGACAATATACAACAATCATTCCTAAGTCACCATTTACTCAGATACTTCCGAGTAAAACTCTGTGGAAGCATTTGTAGCTTATATAAAGTGGCAAAATATACCCCTGATATAAAGCAAGTCTTTTATAATAATATTTACATGACACAGTGAAAAAAGCGAAAAATCATACAACTATTACCATATAAATTTATAGATGAGTGTGGTCCACATGAAACAAACTTAACGTCAAATAAAAACACTACAAAAATCTCTTCAGAAATCCCCACAGAGATAAGATATTTAGAATCTGCGAAACAAGATAATTGAAACTGCTTTATGGCATTTTCGTTGAGTCGATTTAAAGTATTTAATAGATGCCTTGTAGAGCTATTTGTCTATTAAATCTTGGTGTAAAATCTAACTAACACAACCAAAACTAAATATCAACATTTACTCCGGATGAATTTTTGTAGGTCGTGTGTTTGTTGCGTGTCCGTATAACTTCCCTCTAACCTAGGAAAAAATCTAATATATGCTATTTACACAAAGAAGAAAAAAAGTTAAAAACTACCTATTAGCGTCAAGCAGTAAATTTCATATCAAATAATCAATACAACTTAGAAGCAGTAGCACAGAGTTTTAGAAAAAATGAACGTGCAAACGTTTGAAAATGCTCACGTTCGAGATTCATGGTCGCAGTGCTTACGGTTTTATTGCCATGTAAGATGTCTGAGTTAATAGTAGTATTGATCTAAAAAAATTCCCAAGAACGAAATCTAACATTCTATACTTAGTGTAAAAAGGTGTGGATAATCTCTCTATTAGAATAAATTTTATAAAACAAACTAAAAAAAGTGATGAAATCGATGAAGAATAGATACATAAGAACTTCCCAAAATGGCTCAATGTCAAGAAGCTTTTGTTGATGATTTGGTCAAAGGTATCTGCCACATCTTCTTTAAACTTTGTAGCGCATCTTTCAGTTTTGTGATGGGACCCAACTTGTTCTCCGTCAAAGATTCCAGTTCGTCAAAGGATAGTAGGAACAAAGCTTTGCCGTCAATTTCCTTAAAAAATAAAAATCAGAAACAATATAGAATCAAGACAAAAAAAGACTGGTCACGACAACGTCTGGAAAACATTATATCCTTCACATCCCCATATACTATGTATCATTTTCCCATTCTACGACAATGTGGTTTTAATATTCATGATAGAGAAGCTAAAATGATACCACTCTTGCATTCGGATTCTTTAAAGCTTCGATTTTTTTTCATAAAGCAATCATTGTGAAACACGCATACATGTTATCCAGCAGAAAAATCATAATCTTACCTGCTTTTGGAATGAAGGGGCATGCGCTGGACATCCAATAGCAGTCATGAAATCCATCACTTCTTGAACAGACCATTCTCTCGGATCTTTGGAACTCAGGAATTCTTGATCCAATAAGTTGAGAGGGTCGATACCACGGTCTGTTGAGGACGAGGTAGGATCACAGGGTGAATCTAAAGGGACTGTTTGTTTGGTTGACGAGCTGGATACAGTTGGATTAGATGTTTTGTTATGGTCTTCGTCATCCTCACCATCATCCCTGATGACGTCATCTTTGTCTTCCATCATTTCATCATCCAGAAATTCTTCGTCTTCTAACATGTCGTCATTCATCATTGCGTCATCATCCAACATGGTAGTCGTTGCTGTGGCTGCTGATAAACCAGGTCCAGATGACACACGATCACCATCAGCGTCTGTGGAAATGAAGAAGTTGATAAAAAATTCACATTCAACTTCATCATTCAGGGGGTCAAGTATTTTCTTAATTCAGATATATTTTTTGAATTTACCGTTTGATAGCTGACAATCTAAGCTAGCCTTTCTCCGTTACAACTCTGAAAATTTCAGATTTAAAATTTCAATTCAAACTTGAATTTGAGACATAACCAGTAGTGTTGCATATGCAGTAACTACTCATCCCTTGATTTAGACCACTTTAAAACGCTTATTCGTATCGTTGCAATCGAGCATTTAAACTTACATTGTTGGTGACAACTTTTCCCACAATGCCCAGACAAGTTTCGTTCGTCGACAATCAACTGCGGACAACACTGTAACATCTCACAAATACGACTCAAATATTTCGATAAAATACCAGACCTACTCGGCCCTTTAACACGCCGTAGAAAACGTTTACCATTTTTGCCGGTGATTTCAAGGCATATCGTATTGTCTAATTTCAAGTCTTTGTGTTTTTTAGATTGGTAGAATTCTCTACTAAATAGTTCTAGTAATTCGTTTGGATCGTTCGCTGCATTAACGATCTCGTGTAAACTTTTACGAATACAATTCTGATGTGGCGGTCCATTCAAATAACCACTTATAGAGTTCGGGAATTTTCGAATGTCATCCGGGTTAAGAAAAGGTCCACATGCACATTTTTGATTAAATGAAAACTGAACTTCGCCACCTTTCCTCATTTCTGGAAAGAAAAGAACAGGGAATACATAGAGATTAAAAAAATGATCTATTGAAAATACTGAAAAACTAGCATATTAGAACACTTTCAATAATGATAGGGAATTGACAAATAAGTACAATATAAAGTTACCTCTCAGATTTCCAAACCTTTGTCTTTCAAAAGGAACATTGGATATGAGTGAGGATTGCTGCTTTTTTAGTTTTCCAGCTTTCCCTCCTGCTTTTCCACCTGCTTTTCCACCAGCCTTACCACCTTTAGCTCCTTTCCCACTAGCAGATCCCCTACCAGCAGCAGGCCGTGGTGTTGTTTTGTTGAGGGAGCCAGGTGGTCTTCCTGGACGACCATGAGTGGTTGTATTTCTGTTTCTTGGAATAGCGTAACCAAGTTTTTTCAACCGTAATGTATCAAGTACTGTGTCAGGATTCAATGAGCTGAAAGATTAAATCAAATAATACATTTATACAAGTTTTTACTTGTTTTTGCTTGTACTTTTGATTTTAATACTTAATTATAATAATTATAATGCTAAACATAAAAGGATGATACAAAAAGTTACTAGGGAATACAAAGAAATATATACCCTGGTGGTTGAAATGGATGACTATTTTTTTCACACCAATGGACAGGAAATATATCAAGAGTGTCGTGACTAACAAACTGATCATAAGTCGAGTCCCAACCGTCAAAGTGTATCCTCAGCAGACTTCCATGGATAGACACAACAGTTGCTGGGCATATCAGTGAAGGTTCCCTCAGATCAACTGCCTCTACCTTGGTGCCCACTTCAAAAGGAGTCACTCTCTTTTTCTAAAAGAAAATAGAGAGTGAGATTAGAATCATAGGTCATAGAAGAATCCCCTAGTCTGATTCCTTCTATTGTTGACAGTTTCAACTCATACTATACAAATTCACTCACTTTATTTCTTTATCATGTAATTTATTAAAAATTAGGCCCATCCCAAGGGCAGAATTGTTGATTGGACCCAAAACAATTTGAAAAAAAATGGAAAGGTGCGAGGAAAATGTTTATGGGGTACTTACTAAATGTAAAAATAGTGATGATGGTGCTGCTATGGATTCAGTCTGTGTCAAATATTTATTCCAGTCAAATTGTTTTTGTTCTGAGTGGACAAGAAGTTGTTATTATTTAGAACGGTTGGTCATGAACACATTGAATAGAGACATCTATCTAACAGAAACTGATACAAAGATATCGATATTTGCACATTTTTTTCATTATCGCTGAAAACCTTTCAAGCTAATAGGTCAAATTTGTATAACACAAAGAAACTAAGAAAATAAATATGACTAGAGAAATTGATCTATACCTCTAGGTGGTGTTAAAAAACATTTATGTTGCTTGGCATAACCAACAGGAAAAATATTTCCACTGCTGGCGTGACAAATGAAAAACGTTTCCGTCATGTCAATGTTGACAACTATGTTATTGTATTCCAATGTTCGTACGACGGAGGCTACAGTGAGTGATAATGGATTCAATGGGTTTAATGCTTCTAATTTCATTCCAACTTCAAACGTTCCAGCGTCTGAAGGTGCACTGCCCATTGATTCCTACAATGGCAGAAGATAAATTCAAATAATTATACAAGATGTAAGATAAATTACAAATAAAGCAAAAGTTTGAAATTCACGCTGATAGTTAATCTCCAAGCAGATTCTGGTACTCTGCACATGACACGCATTCACACTACAGGTCATGGCTCTGGAAGAAAATCTGCCCAGGTTGGCGCACCACTTTTGATCTTTCATCCAGATTTGGATGACCTCAGATCGTCCCATCCACCTTACCTTTTTAGAGCAGAGCGTGGTATGCGCAGAATGGATGATCTGTTATGAGATTAGCTGATGATAGGTTGTATAGGTGGCCAGCAAAGCTCAGATTAATTTTTTATAGAAATATTATGAAAGCAAACTAACCGGTACAAAGCACTCTTGTGGAGCATCATTTGATTCATGAAGATTTTCTGCTATGAATTCGTTCCAATCCGTCTCTGATTTTTCCCAGCCTGAGCAAAATCAATTTAGGAAATAAGGTATTCAATAAATAAAAACAACTAAATACTTCATAATTAATGTATGCCTTACAAAAAAATTTACTCCTTCAAATAATAAGGTATAGGCTAGGGCTAAATTTTGTTACTTCTAAGAAGCAATAAAATTCTTCCATACCAAAAGGTGGAGACAATGCGAGTCCAACAAGTTGTGACCAGCCAACTGGATGAATATCACTTGATAAAAAGTGCGACCAGTGATCAACATCAACACCTTGTTCAAGACCATCGTAGCGTAAACAAAGTCTATCTCCAACTATTTTAACAATAGTGGCTACACACATTGAAAAGTTCTGTCGTTTATCACATACTTCTACTTTACTACCACATTCAAATTTATTATAATGTCCTTTTTGTACTCTGTCCAGAAAATCGGCAGACAATGTTCTACTACCAGATAACTCTGTAAATATAGTTTGCTGCCAGTCTTTGACATCTTTGCTTTTGATTTCTAAAAATTAAAAATAGAACAATTAAAAGTATAAATTTTCTAGATGCACTGTTCCAGGTTTCAGTTCAACAAAGAGCTCATTAAAGTAGCCCAATTTTGTTTGAATAATTGTTTACTAGTTTATGTTTAGGAAGAGTTGTACAAAGTGCTCAAAGGGTAAGTGCTCAAAGTGCTCAAAGGATTTGCCTGAGACCTAGACCTAGACCTAGGCTGACCCTATAAAAAAGTGATTGCTCAATAGTAAAGTAAGGATTCTAAACTGAAAGAAAATTTGACTTACCAGTAGGAGGGACCAGCGGCTTTCTATTCTTGTAACACCATCCAACAGGATGAATATGTTTGGACCTTATATCAATCCAAAAATCATTACTATCATCATCAAATGCTGAGTATCTCAGTAACATCATATTATTATCTACATCGATGACAGTTGATAGCCAATAATAAACATCTGTTTCTTTATTCAAGTCAGAACGGTCATTATTAACTTCGATTTTCATGCCTTTGTGAGCCTCGTTTAAACTTGGAGCTTTAAATGTCTGTAAAAGAAACAGAATGTAATTGTTAAAACTCTTAATCGAGAAAGGATCCTATTTAGAGAAACCAGATCATTTAAAGGGAAACTTTATTAATAGGAAGTACAGAAGATCTCAATGGTAGCACTTTTATGGTATATTGTAAAATATGTACTCTGGCATCAACATGGATCTTGATTGGTTGAAAAATTTAAAAAGATAAAAAGGTTTTTACTCAAATTATTATTTTACTAACAATTTTCGAGCTTTTATTGGAGTATGCGTTTGCTTATCTCCATCTTTTATTCTATTTAGTTTAAATCAATAAAAAGGTAGTATACATTGATAAAAACAAAGAACTTCACCAAATTTTCCCAAGGCTTAGTCAAAATTAATTTGATTTTCCTAATATGCTGAGAAATAACTTGTAAAGACGAAATGGTTGTTTCCCAGTTCATAAAACCCAATTTCTAACAGCATTATCACTTTTTAGAGAGAAGTGTTATATAGTAAAGAATTAAAAACTTACATGTTTAAATAAACGCTCAGAGGCTGGTTTTTCTTGATATTGAGCTAGATAATTATTCCAATCGAAATCTTTATCACTCCAACTTCCTGTATAACTATCTTCATTGTAGTGATTGTCTATCAGTGAGATTTCATCTAAAAGACAAAAACAGTATCAAGTCAATTTCAAACCCGGAGAAAAAAAGTTGAAGTTGAGGAAAGGAAAAGGGATCTTAATATTAGTAAAAACAAATGAAGCTCATCACTTATTGTATTGTATCAAGTTTATTTTGCTTGAAACTGCTCCACAAAAATGACAAGACCTTTTTAATATCACAATACAAGTTCTGTCTGTTGCTTCTTACCATATTTATTTTCAGCATTTATATCATCTAGTGAGACTTGCTGTAATCCTGATTCAATACTTGGAGTTGCTTCATTTGTATCAATCTTAAGCTGGAAAATATAAAATCGTCAATTTATAATATGGTATGCTCAGTAGCAAAACCAGTAAAAACATTTAACAATAGTGTTAGCAGGTCCCAGAAAAAATTGATTTTATGTAATTTTACCTTTTTTAGTTTAACGCCGGGTCTGTGAATTTTTCTTTTGTTTGATCTATTATTTGTACTATTTAATTGTACTGGTTTCGGTGGATGTTTCTTTTGTGGATGGAGGGCTGCAAAACGTTTGGAACATTCCAGGGTACAGAATTTCTTACTCTTTTGGTAAAATTCATCTTCATGCCCAAGGGCTCCACAAAATTCACATGTAACTAAAGAAAAAATTCAAGAAAAAGTCAGATGTGCATAGATTATTAAAATGAGATGCAATTTAAGGAAATTTTCTTTTGATGGCAAAAAAACAGAATATGATTAAAATATCTTACTTTCACCTCCAGGCTCTTTTTTTATCTCATCTTCATTTCTTGGGGTACCATCAAATAAGAATTGATTCTGAAGTAAAGAAGAAAACCAATTTATATATAACAGTGATTGAAATTCAACAATCATTTCAAAACTTTACTTTAAATCCATCCAGTTATATCAGCAAAAATAAAGAATGTAGGTTTGTTTAGTCCAATACGCCAATTTAAAGTTTGATAGGCCTAATGTTAACCAGAATTCACAGCACTAATAAAAAATAACTGTTCTTCAATTAAGGAATGTGTACACCTTTCTTCACACATTCTCTTTAACTGGTCATATCTTAAAAACAATAAATTTTTATATATACTTCAAAAGTATATATTTTCTGAGAGCCAGTAATATTTTCTAAAATAATGGTAATAATTTAAGTTGAATTTTAAAAGCTGAGAAGGATATAATTAAAATCTTAAGAATTTTAACATTACCACCTATTTCAAAGAAGTTAAAGTCACCCATTGTTTACATTGACTTTAACTTGTCTTTATCTCAACTCTCAAATATTGTTTGAAAAAATTTAAGAATATATAAGCATACATTTTCATGGAAGCTGTTTTCTGTAGTTTGAGAGGTTTCATGCTCTTCCAGGGTCAGTTCATTAGCATTATTGATCATATCAAAATTTTGGTCATCAGTTGCTGATATTGGGCCATTTGGAAGTAAGATTTCATTATGAATTTCGTTGTGAGAGTCAAACAAATCCAATGTTTCATGATCAAGGTCAGAAGAGGGAGGAACATGAAGCTAAAATAAAATTGAAAGAAAAGGTTCACAAGCTAGTCATTGTGGATAAAAAAAAATCCGCCTCAGGGTGTGGTCTATTTTCCCACCCCACACCTAGGGCAGGGGTTTATAAGATTATAAGGCAACAAAAGAATCTGTCAAAAGGTACTATAATTATAGTTTACTAATAAGGGTTGAGAGCTCCAAAGGCCATTAAATCTAAATGAAAGTTTTCAAAGTGACTGAAGGAATTTAGAATAATCTCATCCTCGACATCAATTCTCAGATTGCATCCATTTTCATATTAAATGAAGAAAGCATAACCAAATATATACTTACCATTATATTGTTATCTGCTAAGTTATGATCATTGGAATTTAATGAACCCTGTAAGGCTCCATGTGTATCATCTAAAGGATTAAAAGCAATGTGAATTAATGTCATGAAGTGAAAAAAACTGAGATATCGAGATATTGAGCTTCAAAAAGCGCAAAAACTGGACAAAACAGCTGTTTCTGGCTGGAAAACACCTATACTTACAATATATCTCTAATCTTAATTTTTTGAGAGCTTTCCAAAAATATACAAGAGGTCTCCGTTTTCTCAAGCTAAAATTTTCATTAATTTTTGACCCTTTGATTTTTGCCTGAGACCGTCATATTCCCCTACCCCTTAGCTTTCCAAAAATGTATAACAAGTGCCATGACCAAAACAATCGAACGGTTTTACAAAATGCCCTCTACTATTTTATTAACACAAATTTTTTTAATTTGTGTTAATAAAATGACTAGTAATATTTGTGTAATAATAAGGTACATTAAAAGAACTGCACATCCAAAGAACAGCTGAATACAAAAACTGGCTTGGTTCAGAAAAAGAGCTTACCCATTGCACTGGCATCTCCACCAGATTGTGAGAGCTAAAATGAAATATAATTCATACCTTTAATGAAACTTTGATAAAAAATTTTTTTTGAGACAACACCATTTTAGCACCAATGACCATAAAGAGACCAAACATAATTACTCCAAAAAATTAGCTGACTTAACTTTGCGAATGAAATTAATGGCTTTTTACTACCAAATCATGAATGTTGGCTGCTGAAATAATACCAATTAACATTTTAAAAGTACGTAAGTTGGTCTAATGTCAACACCCTCCTTATTAAAGATGGGAATAAAAGGAAGGTCTGAATCACTGATAGACAAAATATTTTTTCCTCTCTAATCGCTAAGCAAAAAAAAAGGGTTTCCATCAGCAATTCCGACCTTCATATTATTCCTAATTCTAAAGAAGGGTGTGGGAAATAGAAAAGGGATGTCGATATTGGGCCAACTAACGATAGTGATTTGACATTTTTTGAGGATAAGACCTTTTGAAACTTCTATTAAGACTTAATTTTGTGGAAGACACCCAAATTGTAAGATCCGTGAAACTTAATCTTTGCGATAATTTATCCCATTAAAGTATTCCTAGACTATATCTAATAAACAACCAAATCCTAACCACACCAAAACCAGACTTCGTCATTTGAAAACTTCAGATCCTAAGGTCCGAAGTCTAGCATTAAAACTCAGAGCTAAAACTCTACCCGTCCAACCTTATTTAGAGCGCTTCCAAATCGTTTGTGGTTGTAAGATTTTGTGGGAATTTCCCTTTTTTCTCAAATATTATGACTTTGATTGTACTTTGCACACCAGATAGTTGCTATGGCAGAAGTAGACAAAGTATGTCAGCATCTGTCAGCATTACACAAAGTTACGATAGATAAGGGCAAATAAGCCCGGCACTGAACTCTAAAATTTACTGGATGTTAGGGTAAATCCAGCTACCTTTTTTTAAGGTTCTGTGTTGTTTACCTCCACATTTTGATGGATCTGTAGTCGTTTGGGAGAACACGACGGGGTCTAATAAATAGCAAATTAATCCAGGTCCAGCCAGTAAAACAGAATAAATTATCTTGTATCTAGGTAGAATTTTCTGGCTGCTCTTTTTGGAATCAATACCGTAACTTGGTTCTAATTCCGACACCCTTTTTATCAACTGAACCGGATAGAAAGGTCAAAACTATTTTTCTTTGCTTAGTGGTCAGGGAGGAATAATACTTTTTCAATCAATGATTCAAATTTTTCTTTTATTCCTGTCTCTAAAGTAAAGAAGGGTGTTGGAATTAGACAAGGGATGTCAATATGAGACCAACTTACGGTATTCTTTGCAATTCCTGACTATACTTCAAGTGACTTATTACCTTAAAGATTTCTCTGTTGACAAAGATATTTCTTGCCACCAAAGATTCTACCGTCACGGCTCTAACTGGGACGATTGACAACATGGGATGGCAATTCGGCCACCATTCACCGAACCTCAAAAGTCATTTAATCACATAACCACAAATCATAGATAGCAAATGATGTGAATACGCAACTCTCACCAGCTGCTCAGCAGGTAGGCTTTCACACCGCAAAAGGAACAAATCTTGCAACGAGATACGCGTAAATGTGATCGCGTGCATTTGCGTAAGCGTCCGAACAAAGATATAAAAAAGTCTGTTCTGCCGTGGAAAATTGTGAGTGAGATCTGTTATCAACACTTGGTAACTTTGACATGTCAATCAATCGCGCACGCTTGAATATAGTCTCTAGAGAAAAACAACACAAAAAATGGCGTCAAGATGTGAGCAGCGTGTGTGTAATTAAATTGTTAATTACTTAACTTCAAATTATGTACTTTTAAAATGCTTTAAAAATACATTTGGTTGTGATTGTGGGATGACTACCGTCAATTGCTCTAACTTGGGACTATCTGAAAAATCATGGGTTGGCAATTCGGCCACCATTTCACCGAACCTCCAAGGTTATTTTTATATGCAATTTTTAATTTTAAGTTTATTTTCAAGACAAATACATATATTTTTATCACTATTTCAGGGTTCGAATTACAGCTTTTAGATTTAGCGACCAAAAACGATTTCCCAACTCAAAAATGGGAAGTTAAATGATTATAAGACAACACCTATTTTGCTACCTACACATTTTGTTTATCTATTGCTCTACCAAATTGATGCCTCGTAACTTTCTTCATTCGTTTATCTATTGCTTTATCTACTTGCTACTTCGCTACTTTCTTCATTCGTTTATCTATTGCTTTATCTACTCGTTACTTCCCTATTTTCTTCATTCGTTAATCTATTGCTTTATCTACTCGCTACTTTGCTACTTTATTCACTCGTTTATCTATTGCTTTATCAACTTGCTACTTTGCTACTTTCTTCATTTGTTTATCTATTGCTTTATCTACTCGCTACTTCCCTATTTTCTTCATTCGTTAATCTATTGCTTTATCTATTGCTACTTTGCTACTTTATTCACTCGTTTATCTATTGCTTTATCTATTGCTACTTCGCTACTTTATTCACTCGTTTATCTATTGCTTTATCTACCCGCTACTTTAAAACTTCACTATACTTTGCTTTGTCTATAATCACTTAGTCTTACTTTGCTTTTCTCAAGAAATGTATTGAAGATATTTTCGCATTTTCTTCCAAACAACATCGCAAAATACTAAAAATGCTTTGCAAACAATGAAAATTTTTTACCTGCGGCGCTCCTTTTTTACCTTGCTTTGCTCGAAAAAATAGCAAAGCTCCTTAAATTTATAATTCGAACCCTGTATTTATTTACCTTTATTTATATTCTTTTTTGCAAGATAATATTTGTGAGAATAGGTTTTGTAAAACCTCCTGTAAATTATCGAATAGAAATAGAAAAGTCATTAATTTGAGTCAATATGAACGGCAAATTATAAAATACACAAATTCAATTTTGCACCGAGTAGGCTTTCCAAATCGAAATATGAAAAAAATCTGTAGTGGAACACACACGAAGAAGAACAAATTAGTGGCAAAACAAGTTACACACTCATTATTTGTTAAGCCCATTGGGGGATAGGCGGTTAGGCAGCAGGCGTTCTCTACCGTCAACTGCTCTAACTTGGGACTATCTGACAAAACATGGGACGGCAATTCGGCCACCATTTCACCGAACCTCCAAAGTCATTTGATTTGAGTTAATGAGCGGCGTATTAAAAAATACACAATTTCTCTTTCGCACCCAGTAGGCTTTTAAATCGAAATATGAAAAAAATCTGTAGTGGAACACACGCAAGTGTCTGTGCACTCTCAGAGGAATGAAGAAGTATGATTGATAAACTTGGTGGAGTTATCAAAACAAATTTGTTGTCAAAGAGATTTAACAGTAAGTGAAAATACAGACAAGATATCAACCAGTCCCATGTTTTGACCAATCGTCCCAAGTTAGAGCAGTTGACGGTAATTCTCTAATCGGCGTCTGGTCATTTTGAATTAAAACAAAAAAATTAAAAAGGGCGCACTATCAGTGAAAGTTATTGTGACATGTTATGATAGAAAGTATGATTGATAAACTTGGTGGAGTTATCAATAATTGATCTGTTAGCAGAAAATAGTAAGAAAATGGCCAGATTCAAATCATGCTTCGCCAATGATCCTTAGAGCAGTTCGGTAAAATTTGATTTAAACTGGTAAAAGGGGTCTAAGTCATCCTCATTACACTTTTTTGGAAAGTTTTTTAAAAAATTTATAAAAGCTTTCGAAAGAGCTATGTTACATCAAACAGATCTTCAGTCAAGTTTATAATATCCCTTTAACAAGCTTTTACGTGTGACGTCATAGTTGGCGTTTGTTTTAGAAGCAGCACACATCTGTGTTGATTAAATGATTATCCTCTATTTTAACGGCTTGATCGTAGAATGTCTATAAATTTATTATGATTTAATTCATTGCATCTAAAATTCCATGATAGATGGAATTGGAATACCTATCAAAATGCTTGTTCTAAGTGCGATTACAAAGATATTTTTTTTATCCAAAAAAGCTTTTTGAGCCATTACAAGACGTGTTTCTAAAAATGTGCCTTTTGCAAGCTGATTTATGGCCTAAAGTGCAACCATGACGTGCCAAAAATACTTTTTCAAAAATGGAAAATTCAAGTATCAATACTTTAATCAATTAAAAGATTTTAAGTTCGCCTTTTTTCCAAATTTTTTTCTATCAGAGCTTTCCAATGTAAAAAATTGAAGTACTGAAGTTTCTGACTTAATCCCCTTAAAGTATCAAAACAAATTTGCTGTCAAAAGTGATTTAACAGTAAGTGAAATTAAATACAGGCCAGATATCAACAATCCCATGTTTTGACCAATCGTCCCAAGTCAGAGCTGTTGACGGTATGATATAATTTGAATAAACATAAAAATTTGTACTACCATGAAGTCGGGTATCTTGCATCAGTGGAGGGAAACTTGCATAGCCATCAAATGACTGACCAACCAAAGCAGCAAAATTTCAAAACAAATGAACTACGCAGCTGCTTCCGCTCGCAAGAGCTCCGCTTGCAGGCTCTACTCTACCATTTTGTTTTGATTTAACTTTGTATTTCAGTGATCAGCCAGGTCATTCATTTGAGGGCTATGCAAGTTTCCTTCCACTGATGCAAGTTACCCAACTTCACGGTACTTTTTAGCCTTTATTTTTATTTTTAAATGTTTTTATATGCAGTAAAAATGAACATTCATGTTTAATAAATATATATATATAGATAGGATAGATAGATTGACAGTATAGACTTAAACTTGTATACCAAGATTACGGGATTTCGAGTACGGGCTAATTTTACTTTCGCTTTGAGCGGTTTCATTTTCGATTTCAAACCAACATCTTAGCAACGGAGTGCTCGCCCATAGTTTCAGGGGTTTGTGCAAAAATTTAAACATTGAAAATTTTCCAAATCCCCCATTTCGATTAATGCAATGAAAAATGAAACTTTTCTATGTTTCACTTTTTTGCACCTATTCTTCAAAATGAAAATATTTAAGATTTTTAAAGTTCTTCTTTTATTCAATGATTGCTGGGAAGCAATCAGTAGAAGAGACCACTTTCGTTTTTGTTGCAGATTTCTATAAAAACTTCTCTCAGGGATTACTTGTCAATGTAATGTACATGTACACATGTGTTGTGTCTACTTGTCAGAATTGTATTGTTGTATAAAAGGAAAAGATAAAAGAGGTAAGACTAGCCTAGTTTCTAATCCTGATATAGGAGTTTAAGTTTAGACTGATTGATAGATATTTTAGAGTGGTTGTATTGGAGGAGATTCCGATAAGGCATATTTAGCTGTGTGGAATACAGTCAAATCTTTCCTCAGGCATTATTCAAAAATATCCTACCAAAATCAATTTCATATTTTCCAGTTTTTACCCTCCCTATTACAGTTAGGGAAACCATCCAGGATCCTGCCATTCTATAAGCCAGTAAAATCTAAATGACACTTGTAAACTTAAGTTTCTTACCATTTTCCATCGAAAACAACCAAAAACAATGCTACTTCCCAAAGCCGGAGACCAAAACAAATTATCTTCCAAGATTATGGCGCCCTTTTGGATCTATTGTTAAGGCCATCTAAAATGGTGGAAAGAGTTGCGGAAAGACAAAGGCGCCCGTTGCTTCGAGGGTGGTAATGCCAAAACGCCCAATATGATCTTCCAACAGAAGGCGAGTTAGTTGCCGCGCGAGTTACGTCATGCACTCCACCGCAGCGCATAACAAAGCGTGTTTAAATGAATATCATTAATTATAAGAATATCTTATGTGCTTACTTTCAGTAAACTTCGAGTGCTTCATTAAAGATGAAGAAGGTAAGAAGATAAAAAATGCGCTGGATAATTTTCATTGTAACAGTTTGATCAATCATCGCTGAAAGTTTGAAAAAGTTTTTCCGACGCAAAAGAAATTGTCAGCCAATTAAAAGCACAGTGTGCTTATACTTACTATGTTTGCTACATCGTCTAGGCTAAAAAAAGTGCGAAAAGACACGAACGCCATTTTTTATTGAGTGACGTTATGATTTTTTTGATTGCGGCCGCGTTCGCAATCGAATCTCAATCGAATATTACCGCAATTTTCAGATTCGATTGATATTCGATTGTGTTCGATTCATTGACCCCCGGATTGTTCATTGCATAATTTCTACGGGAAATCGAAAGTAATTTCATTCAGCTTGTGATGTTTGAGAGCTTGGATGTTGGGAAGCTGCAAGAATAAAGCCAGACGATCTCAATCGAACCAGTCGAACAACAATGGAACCAATCGAATATTACCCAGAATTTTGACGTTCAATTGAGATTCGATTGCGTTCGACAATCGAATTTCAATCGGTCGATTGCGTTCGATTTGGTTCGATTGGTTCGATCGTCGATTGAGATCGTCTGGTTATTTTACAGGGCAGAAAACATAATTTCTCAAAACATACAGAATGAGATGTGCCAGCAGGACCCAATCAGACAAGGATTTTGGGGTTGAAAGAAGCCGAAAAAAACGATAAATTAAGACAATCATCTTACCACTAATGTCTCTGGTACTTGCAATGGATCCATATATCAAAACGCATGGAAAACATAGTTAAAAATCAAGATAAAAGCAAAGATTTCTCATCAGACACATGCAAGCGTTGTTGTTCATACCGTAAATGTTCCAAAACAGGTCAATAATTAGTCGAACCGGGCTGGCCGTCTATACCACGGAAGCGCAACGGATACCGTGAATATCTTACATGAATCTTTGTCGAAAAAAATTTTTGTTTGTGAATTTCTGCATTGATATAATATCAAGTATTAGTCCATACCTCCGTAAATGTGAGCTTTCTTGGTCAAAATAAAGCAGTAATTTTACAGTAGAATTGTTGCTTTTTTTGCAAAATAAAATCCTTAAAATTTTAGTATAGCTGCCGAGCCATAACAGAGCGGGTGACACTTCTCTCAATGAAATTTAATTTTCCCGGAGTACAGTCGCCCAGACCAGTGATATTGATTACAAATCTAAAATAGATACTTTTAAGAAAAAGCCCAAACTTTTCCTTTTTTTACATCAAATTTACAATAATATTTACTTGAATTTAATATATATCAAAATTTTGAAGTTTATTGTTAAAAATATAAAATCATTACTCGGTCTGGGTTTTATATTTTTTTCAAAAATGACGAAATCTTAAAATAAGGCTCTGTCTAGATAATAAAGATATATTTTCTAGTTTTTCATCAATTCTAAAATTTTGACTTTTCGGAAGATTTTTCTCAGAAAGTTTAGCTGTGAAACTTTTAATATTACCTTTTTTTTCTTATAAATGAGGTATTTCTCTAAATTATCCAGAAATTCGTTGAATCTCTGCAAAAAAATCGAAAATATTTACCTTGTAATGTAGCTGGGTCTTTAAAAGCGGGCGGTACATAAATTTGAAATCGAAAGTGATTTCCGAGCAGAAGCGGATTGAAAACAATCAAAACAAACCAAGAAAAAACTGGAAAAGTTTCTTTCTTTTTTGGTATTTTTCATTGAATTTGAATGTTTATTTGCCTTCTTTAAAGCTAGAAACAGGAAAGACGGAATCGTTGATGAAAACTATATTAGCATCCAGCGAGGACCTTTTTTTAAACATCTGTTTCTCAGGCATAGCATATAGCCTTCCTGGAAAATTTGATCTGTCTGTCTGTTGCTGTTGGATGTATGGAACGCCATAGCTGCCATAAGTGCTCTTTTTATGCACTCTTTTTTCATTATGATGCGCTCTTTTCATTCGCTCTTTTTTTTTCGGTTCGCTCTTTTATTCGCTCTTTCGGTTGTTCGCTGATACAGTGTGAAGGCTTCTTCATAAAGACGAAAGTGACATGTACATGTATCTATTTTTCGGATCCGGCATGCGGGAATAGTGTCAGGACCTGCAGGCGACCTAGTAGGGTTGGGTATGGGTGTGGTTTGGGTGTGGTTACGTATCAGATTGGCTAGGAATTGGGTTATTATCAGTTAGGGTTAGGGTTGGCCAGACGGTGTCAATCGAACAGTACAACTTCGAACAAAAATCGCAATCGAACCAATCCAGTATGGATTCCACGAAATCTCGCGCCAAAGATATTTTTCCGTGCAGCAAGCCTCACGCCAAGCAAAATTTCTTTTGTACCAACATTCAATTTTTCAATAAGGGTGCAAGATGGGAAAAGAGTAATAAATTGACGCGAGCGCAAGCGAGCAAAAGCAAATTTAGCCAAATGGAAGCTAAAAATCGATGGATTATGGAGTCATTCACGCCGAGCTGGAATTATTACTATACGCCAACTGAAAATCAAACAATCTTTGTAAGTACCCTTACGCCAATGCGCCAAAGCAAAAACGTTTCAGTTGTACGCCGAAGAACTTCGGCGTTAGTTACACGAAATCCATACTGGGAACCAATCGAACGTAATCGAACGTGATCGAATAATTGCGATTCGATTGTCGATTCCTGGGTAATATTCGATTGCGTTCGAGTAAGGTTAGATTGGTTTGATTGATTGTTGACTATGTTCGATTGGTTCGATTGATTGTCAATTACATTGGATTAATCTTCGATATCGTTCGATTACGATTATGTACGATGAGTTTGATTGCGATTAAATTAAATTGGATCACTCTGTTAGAGCTTCTTAGCGTGGGCGGCCGAGCGCTTAAGTACCATACTAAAGCGAATAAAATCTAATACAATTGAATCAATCGAACGTAATCGAATACAATCGAAAGTAATCGAAGCAATCGAACAGCAAATCCTGGGTAATATTTGATTGCGATTCGATTGCGTTCGACAATCGAATTGCAATTATTCGATTGCGTTCAATTGTGTTCGATTGATTCGGCGTTCGATTCGTTCGATTGACACCGTCTGGGGTTGGATGGAGCTCGAAACAAGCACTCTTTTGTGATTTTCTCTTAATACCAGTCTGGTCTGTAGTTTGTACAATATAAATAGCCATCAGAAACACTTTCCTGGCATGAATCCGTGGAGCAGTGGATAAGGCATTGGATCTCTAAACATCAGAACTTTGCATTTAGTGGGTTTGAATCCCACCAGTGGCGACCTGTCGATAAGTAATTCAGCAAGTTAGAAAACATAGAAAATAACTCACAAAGAACCAGAAAGTCAGAAAAACTACGAACAAGAGACTGGAAAGTACGAAATAAGTCCAGATCTGTCTTTCGTCTTTATGAAGAAGCCACAACCCGCTCATATGCTCTTTTCGTTCGCTCATTCGCTCTTTGCGTTTGCTCCTTTTTATTCGCTTGTTTGTTGCGCTCTTTTCATTCGCTCTTTTTATGTGCTCTTTTTATGCGCTCTTCGCATTAGTCAGAAAATCTGCCTAATACTATCTTCGCTTTCTGATTTGAATGATGGCGCTGCGATAGGACGTCAGAGGGAACCCCTTGACAGTTTTCTGTCGGCGCATGCGTCAATTTTTGAAAATGATTCAAAATTGCGCAATATCCGTGGTTGTTTAATTAAAAATAAAATGGCCGTATTGTTTGTCTTTAAATAATGTTTTTATCTTAGTGAGGAAAACCACGGCTTAATTATTGATTTTGACTAACTGCCGTTCAAAACACAATCTAATTCCGAAAATCAGAAAGTTTATGAAGCAATTCTACAGTGAAGATCTCAAATTAAAGAAGAAAATCAATCTAATCACATTGAGAAAAAAATGGAAGTCTTTCCTTTTGCCATTAAGAAAAAGTAATATTCGATGCTGTTGCTAATATGTATACTCGCTTTCTTTTTCATACGACTGGCTTCCTATAATTCTCTACTTTATCTTTTATCTACGTTGGAAGTGCAATTTCTACGCTAATACGGCAAAAAGTATATTGAATAGAATGCCCTCTGATTCGCTGTGTTAAAAACAAAATAGAGAGAGTTTCGTGGTCGCACGTCTTTTTTAAAATATCCTCTCAATATCTTGATTTTGTTTGAGATATAGATCTTTAGTAGATACAACCAAGGGGATGTAAATAAATCTTCGAGAAGTCGAAGGCAAAATGGTAGATAAGATACGGTAGAAATGAACGAAGATCTTATAGTCCCTACAGTAGGATCAGTGGTAAAAGATGCTTGTTTATTTCTAAATTGGGTGATTAATTTTACACTTTTTGAACAAAATCTTTTGGCTTTTACATCTGAAAACACAAGTGAGGAAGACATTTTTGTTCATTATGTTTTATATACAACAGAAAAAGTAAAAACACTTATAAAATAGTGATTTTTCTTCTCTTTTAAAAAATTAAAGTTCATGTTCAACTTTTATGTTTTTTTTTCTTCTGCGAATGAATAATTATGGTGTCAACCCCTCTAATTATGCGAAGACCATAGTTATAAATTAAAAAAAGAGGGAATTCTGATTGGTTTTGAATTCAAATTTGGTGTGACAGTTAATAATAATAGTTTCAGTTACATAATTTGTGGGTTCCACTGGACTCTCTACTTTTTCCTCCATCAGAATTAGTAAAGGCAAAAAGTAGTTGAGCTCCAGCTCCTGGACTATCTTTGCATGCGCTCTCTGTTCTGCTAATTATCAGTTCGGGATTTTATCCATTCTGCAAATTATGAGTTCCGTAGATTTAGCGTTCTGTAAAGTAGCCTTTTTTCAATCCGGCGTTTGTATGGACTCAATGCTCCTAATGTACCTAGACTGCTCCTTCTCTAATCCTTCTGAGTACTCATCGCTCTGGGTTTAACAATTGAGCCTTACCTTTCCTGGGTGTTCGTCAAAGTAGACTTTAGTCGTCCCGTGTTTGCAATTTAGTCTTACCTTATCTCAAGTATCCAACTGGGTTTACGATCAAGCCTTCCCTAATTGCCAGTACCCATCACTCTGGGTTTACAATCAAGCATTCTCTTATCCCGAACACCTATCACTCTGGGTTTACAATTTGGTCTTCCTTCATCCAGCTCCTATCACCCTGGGTTTCCAGACGGTGTCAATCGAACGAATCGAACGCCGAATCAATTGAAAGCAATTGAACACAATCGAATAATTGCAATTCGATTGTCGACCGCAATCAAATTGCAATCGAATATTACCCAGGATTTGCCGTTCGATTGCTTCGATTACGTTCGATTGTATTCGATTATGTTTGATTACGTTCGATTGATTTAGATTTTATTCGATTTCGTACGATACTTAAGCGCTCAACCGCCCACACTAAAAAGCTCTAACGGAGTGATCCAATTTAATTCAATCACAATCAAACTCATCGAACACAATCGTAATCGAACGAAATCGAAGATTAATCGAATGTAATTGACAATCAAAATCAATGGAACAGTCAACTATTAATCAAACCAACCTAACCTTACTTGAACGCAATCGAACGCATTGCGCTAGAGGCCGCACAGCTTTGGTGTGAGTTGTTTGATTCAAATCCTACCAAGAGGAGATCTTCAACCTCATCCCCGTGTATTCCAGGCTTTATTTACGTTACTGATTGACACCAGAGAATACCCTGGTGTTAGCTGATGCGAGAGGGGAAACTTGTCAAAACTATATGTACGTCATAAAAAATCTGACGTTAAGTTACACTGCAATGCAATGCTTTGAAATCCAAGAACAAATGAAATCTGACGTTTTGTTTTTGAATTACATAATCTTACATGTTCGAAAAATTGTTGCCCAAAAATTCTTCTTGCCTTGGGGCGAGGGGATGAAACTATTAATATTATATACTAATATTTCTCGAGCTTTGTCTAAACATTAAAAAAGCACGTGAGCAAAACAAAAACATAATAGCTATTTACAGGATATTTTTTTAGGATTTTCTTTAGGATAATGATAATAAGATACCCTGGGAACGAAGTTGCGCAAAATAAGCACAATCAGTTTTCGCACCAAAAACTAAAAGGTTACTTTGCAGAACTTGTCTTTGCAGAAGTGATATTTTGCAGGATTGATAAAGTCCTGAACTGATAATTAGCAGAACAGAGAGCGCATGCAAAGAGCGCATAAAAAGAGCACATAAAAAGTGCGAATGAAAGGAGCGCATAAAAAGAGCGAATGAAAAGAGCGCAACAAAAGAGGGAATAAAAAGAGCGAATGAAAAGAGCGAATAAAAAGGTTAAATAGGTTACCGTCAACTGTTCTAACTTGGGACGATTGGTCGAATCATGGGACTGGTGATATCTGGTCTGTATTTTCACTTACTATTAAATCTCTTTGACAACAAATTTGTTTTGGTAACTCCACCAAGTTTATCAATCATACTTCTTCATTCCTCTTAGAGTGCACAGAGACTCCCTTGTGTTCCACTACAGATTTTCTCATATTTTGATTTAAAAGCCTTGGTGCGAAAGAGAAATCGTGTATTTTTTAATACCCCGTTCATTCATACACAAATCAAATGACTTTGGAGGTTCGGTGAAATGGTGGCCAATTTGCCATCCCATGTTTTGTCAGATAGTCCCAAGTTAGAGCAGTTGACGGTAATTAGTTTGATTACATCAATCAAACTTAATCTAACTTAATCAAGCTTTAACAAGTTTAAAGCGAACAATAATTTGAGAAAACCCTTCCTAGCCTCTGCGATCGGGCGCAAAAAAAGATCGGTGATATGAGTTTTGATTGATCGATGAAATAAGATTATGTAATCGAAAGGACTATAGACGGGTTTCAATGTTTTCATTTTGTATGGGCAAACTGATGTGGGTGGGCGATTGCGCTTGATTATTGGAGGCAAAAAGACTTATGATTTATATGGAGGCGAGTGAATATCAATCAAATTTTTGATAACTACCAGTCATATCTCTTCGAAATTTATGAATTGTGAGCCTAAATACCACTGGCAAAACATACTAAAATTTCTTTTCAAAAGTCCTACCAGAGACAAAAAATCTGCTTGCCTCCAGCAAAGGTTATGGTCTTTTTGCCTCCAAAAAATCGGGCAATAAGTCACGTGAGTAAACAAATGACGTATCACGAAAGCCGTCTATTTGCCTAATTTGTCAAACTTTTTTTATTGTAGAACATGTTCTTGTTGTTGAACTTTGTCGAACTTAATATGTTTTGTCAAACTTAATTAAATACTCACAATTTTAGGGACTTTTGAAAAGTTCAAGCAAGGTCTTAGTATGCTACAGTTAAATATGACTGCACAATCATTTGATTGATCCTATTCGATTATGTTTGAGAGTATGCACCTGAGAGTACGCTGGGGTGTAGTATTCCATGCAATCAAAGGAAAAATCGCAACAGATTGGCTACAGACTTTTATCTGGATAAACAAGTCTTTGGACTATCAAAATGGTATAACTTCAAGGAGGAGGACTGTCACAATAAAATTTTTGCAAGTGAAGGAAGAGGTGAACATTTGAAATCATTGAACTAATCAAACCTTTTACTGACCAAAATAATTGAACTCTTCATTGCTTGAAAAATTGTGAGTATTCGATTAGGTTTATGATAAATTTTTTTAAACAAATAGAACTTTTCACTTTTTGTCAGCCATATTGAATTACATGCAAAGTTTATGGTGGCTGAATTGTTGTACCAAGATTTCATAGGAAAGTATGCAAAACCTATGCAAAAAGATAGTTAGTAATACAAACTTTACATGCATAATTGGCATTATATTAAAGTGTAATCTTGTAGAAGAAAGATTAACTTTGCTTCTATTGAAAACTAGAAATAATTATATTCTCTCGTTTCTGTGAGAACCAGCCATTTAAAAAACCATAACTCAAGCTGAAAAATCAACAACGAAGGAGTAAGAATATTCCTTATTCAGCTGACGGTAAATTATTTTCCTGGGAATAGCACAGCAAAATGATGTCATATTTTCATATTTCCAAGACATTGGTCGGAACCCCCTGATTTATAGTGCCAAAATACTTGCTTTTACTATTGTGTTGTGCTGGAACTCATAGATCAAAAGGGGATTTTTATATTTTTTTGTATGGGAAAGAAACTACGACGTCATAATTACTGCTTTCAATTTTCGTATAGTGTGTGTACTCTGCTTCATGGGATTCTTAATGACATCAAAACAGAAAATACTATCTGTATCTTTAAGAATTAGACTTCTAAAAGGTTTTTAATGTTTTGTAAGTTTTTTTCTGAATTATTAAGTTTGGTCTTTTATTTGGGTTGGTGTAATTTAAGATGCACGATCTAACGATTTACGATGCACGATTCGCGCTCCGTGCATAAAATATGTTAATTCATGCATAATTATGCTAATCATGTTAAAAAATTTAGGCCATTTACAAACTTTCATTCGCTGAAGCTCAATTATTTTTAAAAACATTATTTATGTAAGATTATACAAATTATATTTAAAAAAGCTTTTAGTGCGTTTTCATAGATTAAAAGAAAGTGAAAGCCACGTGCATTCACCTTCTGTACTCTCTCTCTTTTTCATAATTTGAATCAATCTAGGGGAATTGTTTACCGGAAGAAAATTCTTTTTCATAATAGAGCACCCGTTTTTTGCTTCGTACATTACGGTCCGCAAAACATATTGTTCTACAATATATTCTTCTATTTGCTTTAAGATAAAAATTCCTATATATTCGATTAATGATTGTTAAAACTGAGAGCAAAAATATTTCTTGTGCATTGTTTATTACTTTCACTTTCTTTCTATTGTAAGATTATGTAATTTCTTTTCATAATTTTACGGTCGTAATTATTCGTAGTTCCATTGCTCTTACTTATTTCTTTTTGGATAAATTTACTGTGGTAAACAAAAGTGAGAAAAGATTATGCCATTGTTTTAGAATTATGTTATATAATTCAAGTTTTATGATAATTATTAGGAATAATCAGCATATTTTATGCATGGATCGCGGATCGCGAATCATAAATCGTTAGATCGTGCATCTTAAATTACACCAACCCCTTTTATTGTTATAATGTTTTTTCTTAAGATATTTTGTTGGCTTCATAATCTTTGTGTAAACTTGTATGTATATGTTATGCATATAAAGAAATGTTATACCCATTAGAACAATGAAATATTAAATTTTGTAATCCTAAAAGTAATACATTTACAAAACAATAAAAGCCTTTCAGGTCTCCTAACAGTTTGCATTAATGAATGCGTGAATGGGCTTTTTGGGTTGTGTGAATATGCGCTATTTTTTGCATGAATATGTGAATTTTCTTTTTTTCCGCTGATTATGTTCAAATTTCCTGATTTTCAATATGTTTCCCCGAATTTTCCCAAAAAGTTTTCTGATTTTCTATAAAATTGTGTTTGTGTGAAACTTGAGAAAAATTTGCGTGAATACTTGAATTTTGAAAAAAAGTTGCGTGATTGCCTGAGTTGAGGGTCTACTGGGTTGGGCCTCATTTGGAAATTTTGTTCTTAAAGACATAGTGTTGCCGTCAAGGCAAATGTTCAGTCTCAAAATTAGTGCCTGAGAAAACTTTTCTGACTTAAATTGTAAGATTGGCCATTTTCTTGTAGTAGAGAAGGATCCTATCTTCAAGATAAAATGGCCAATCTCTAAATTTTAATTCAGTAAAGTTAAAAAGAATTAGTTTTCACAGACACAAGTTAGTAATACTAATAAGCTTTCAAGGTTGGCATTTGAAAATTTGGAAAATATAAGTGTTTGATAATTTCATTGTTTTTTCAAATTTATAAAATTTTATCTTGATTTCATTCAGAAAAAATAAAAGTTTCAGACATGGCAAATCGAGAGTCTGATATAACAATAACAAATGATGAATCAGGAGATGAACATGATGTGAGTAGTTTATATCTTTCCAAAAGTCTGCTTAATTACTGTTTCACTTCAACTCTTGGGATGCTGGAATGAAGCCGTCACCTTAGATTGAAGAGAATCAAGTATTATTTGAACGCTTTTATTAATTATTCTACTGAGCATTTTAAAATTTGCATCAAAATGTGTTGTATTATATCTCTATTATTTTACTCTGTAGAGCTTTGGAGAAGATAATAATTCACCTTTTGGAACAAGTGAGATTCCTGCTCTGTATGAAAATGAATCCATTGTATGCTCAGGTATATAGCTTTAATCCGAAATGGGATCTTTCACTTTTAAAGTTTGTTGCAACAATTTATAGAGGGTTGCCTGACAACCCATCCTTGAATTTCCCATTTTGAATATTCAATATGATTTTATTATACACAACCTGCAAATCAGCTTATTAAAGAATATGACTAGAACGAAAATATACAGCTATATCATTAATTATTATGTAAAACTCTAAATTGCAATCTACATCTTTTAGCATCTGATGTGAATCTTCATTGTTTGTATTCTGGAAGAGTGAATGGCGTTTTGCATGTTACAAAATACAGGTTGTACTTTGAAGTTACAAAGGTACTTATCCCTTACTTTTTAATAAATATTGAATGTTATTCTTAAAATTTCATATCTTTCAAATGGATTATTCATTTATTTATTAGTGATTACCTAAAGGCATTATTTTGTATCAAAATCTTTTATGTTTTTAAGTTATTCTACAAATTTTATTCTTCAAACTAATCAAATGTGAACAATTTGATTACATATTTTGTAATTTTAATATTTTTTACCTTTAGGATTATGATATGAAAACAGTTGATATACCTCTTGGGAATATTACCAAAGTTGATAAGATCGGAAGCTCCAACAAACAAAAGCAGGATGTTTCTGGCCTTGAAATCATTTGCAAGGTAAAAAACCTAGCCAACCAAACTAATATAGATCTTAATTCAAGTGGTTTTTTTATTATTATTATTATTATTATTATTATTATACAGTATACAAGTTCACAGGCCCGAGGTGGGCCTCTTCGAACCGGTTTGATTACAATTCTAATTTGTTAAATATCTAAGTTTGTGTCTTTTCCACGCTTCATTAAGGTTTTCTTTAAACAAGTGAATGGAGGTCGACTCGACGACAAATCGTGGCAATGCATTTCATGTAGGAATTGTTCTATAGTAGAATGACTTTGTTTGCGCTCCTCGAAGAGCATCAGCAGCAAAGTTTGGAACGAATTCGTGATCGTGAAATCTGGCTGGACGAGTTCTTTTAACTAGCTTGTCCCGAGTTGTTTTTGGATCATAAAAATGGATATGCTTATACATTTGGACCATATCGCAGAAAAGTCTTCTAAACTCAAGAGATGGAAGCTTGAGTCTTTGTAAACGCTCCTCATAGTGGAGATTACCATACTGCGGAATCAGTCTTGTTGCCCGTCTTTGGACCCCTTCAATCAGATTAACGCTGCGTCGTAATTTCGTCTGCCATACTGATTGTGCATATTCTAGATGCGTTCTGAAAAAGGTCGTATACAATGTGCAAAATGCCGAAGGGCTCAGGTCACTAAAGCTTCTTTGGATGACTCCTAAGATAAAATTCGCTTTATTGACTTGTCTAGAGATATGTTCCTTAAAAGATAATTCAGAGTCAATCAAGATGCCTAGGTCTTTTTCTTCAAAAACATGTTCAAGTTTGTTACCTCCAAGTTGGTATCTGTGTGCATGCTTAATATTAGAAAATTTACCTATAGTCAAGACATGGCATTTGTCAGGATGAAACTTTAGTAACCAATCTCGGGACCACTTTTCCAATTCATAGATATCTTTTTGAACAACTAGAGAGTCTCTAATAGAATTGATTATTTTCACTATCTTCGTATCGTCGGCAAAGAGAAATGCATCGGAGACTACCTTTTCTGGCAAATCGTTTATGTAGATAACAAAGAGCAGAGGCTCAAGTACGCTTCCTTGAGGAATTCCACTTATGACATGGTCAGTAGTTGATTTAGCTGAGTTAACCTTGACTAGTTGCTTGCGGTCTGATAAAAACGCTGTAATCCATTTTAACAGGTTTCCGCTGATCCCGTAACATTCTAGTTTCTTTATCAACCTCCTGTGAGGAACTGTACCAAACGCTTTTGCAAAATCACAGTAGACACAGTCAACTACTTTTCCTTCTGACATTGATTCGCAGCAAAGGTCGATATAATAGAGTAGTTGGGCTTTATCAACTGTTTTGACTTGCTCATACTATAATTGACACTTTCCAGTATATTTAACCAGAAATTATAATATTAATTTATCTACTTCCTGCTACTTCTAGAATAAATTGTGAAAATTCATTTACAGACAAGACATTTCATTGATTGTCAACTAGGCTGCATGCATCCCCAAATTAGTTTTGATATATATCATAACTTATCAGATGGGATGTGTGCAGCCTAATTGTCAACATAATGTTCCAAACGATGCAACATTCATTCACTATATTGGCCAAAAGTTGCAATATATTCGGAATGCATTGACAGTCAATTGAAAATCTACTGACAATAATTTTATAATTTCACTTCAGCCTAATTCTATGTAATATCCTGTTTATATTAGGATGGTTTAGTCTGGCTGGCTAGTTTGGATGGTCTTGAGAACAATTTGATTCATCAAAAACAGTTTAGATGTAACATGTTTAGTACATTTTTCCCATAAAGTCATTACCCCGTATGAACAGCCCTTCAAATACTGTTTGGATATTTTTTATTTAATACATATAATGGTTAAGAAATCTTTTGCTTTAGTTTATAAACTTTTCTAATTTTTACTTTTAGGATATGAGAAATTTCAAATTTGCTTTAAAGCATGAGAGCAAGAAAAAGGTTTTTGATGCAATTCAGGTAAATAGAAAACACTTTTTCAATATTTTTCCAAGATGTCAGGAACTGATGATCTCGTTCTTTTGAAATAGAAAATCAGCTACATATTTCAGTATAACGAGTGCTAGTAAATAGAAAATTTTCCTGTTTATTGTTGACTTTTTTCATCCTTAGACGTACGCTTTTCCAATATCCAATGGTAAGGTAAGTTTATTCAAACGAGCTTCTTATTCCTTTGTTGTCAAAATACTTTGTAACGCGAATGTAAAGTAAAGTAACATGAAATTAACATAACAGGACACAACAGGTGGTCTTGATTAAAGGGATTACCTGGTTTTAGTAAAGATACAATGTTTCAATTCATGTTACTAAATGGTTACTTATATCACCTTATATTCCTGTAATAAGGTATTCAATTTATAATGAAGTCTTGATTTGGAAAATTGAAAACAATTGTTGAAAAGTTTTTTTAGTCCTTCTGAATGTGATAAAATTTTAACCGCTCGTTCAATTTGACATCGAAATTCCTCATCTTCTTACATTCTTATTTTTTTTTCACAGAGTTTCTTTGCATTTGATAATGGTACAGAGTACAGATTAAATGGTTGGGATGTTTATGATGCGGCTAAAGAAATGCAAAGATTGGTGAGTTTTGTAGAGGAAGCTCCTAACTTTGTATTTATTATGATGCATAGTAGGGGGTAAACCCTTTAGGACCCGTAGCTTATGGACTAGGTTTGGTTGAGTCACATAAAAGATGTCTCATGTCCTAATGGCTTGCATTCTTTTATTTGATTTTGAATTTTGGTGGTGGTGTAAGATTCTTTTGCCAATTTATCTTATGATAAGGTACTAATGAAATATATGCTTTTTTATGCCTATGTAAGATTCATTCTGTGCTTAAGAATTTGCAGGGTTTTCCGATAAGAAATGCTTAGAAAATATAGTGGTGCTATAATGTCTATGTAGAACTTCACTATAGAGTCTATAGTCACCATAGAAGACTAGATGACATATAACCTATGAAAAATAATAATGAAAAAAAACATTTTCAGGGATTACCAACTGATTGCTGGAGATTAACAGAATTGAATAAAGATTATAGACTCTGTGATACATACCCTGCTGTTGTAAGTATACTTAATTCTTCAAAAGTATTTTTGTGTCAAAACAATGCAGTGTTTTATTTCCAAAAATAGGGTACATAAAAAATTATATTCCATCAACCTACATTAGAAATGACATAGTATGAACCCCCCCTTTTTTAAGGGGGGGGATCCGAGTTTTCAAGGAAGGCTTTATAGGGGGGATGGGCAATTTTCCAGTTAAAATGGGGGGTTTGAGCTTATAGGGGGGGGGTCAAATAAAAATGGGGGGATAGTAACTTTTTGGTTAAAAAGATTTTTTTTTTATGTTATATGTTGATTTGAGTCAATAAAATTTAATATCACATAATTTCTCGGACCCCTGTAAATAGTGCGGGATCAAAAAATTTTAAAAATAGGGGGGATACCTTTATAGGGGGGGATGAAATATTAATGGGGGGGTTCAGACCCCTCTGCACACTATGTAATGAAATTGCAAGTGAAATCAGCTAGTTCACTATCATGTTTATTGTTTAGAGGTTTTTCATGTTTTGCTAATCAACAAACGTTCGAATCTGTAGAGGTGATCTCATACGCAAATCCAACGTTTTTCCATAATGGCGGAATCTATGTAACTTAAAAATATGAAAAACCTTTAAATGCATGCTTACTTACGGGCAAAGTGATTTTCAGATTATTATTGTTATTTTTTTGGACCTACCTGGAGGTCCTATAAATTAACCTTTGTCCGTCCGTTCGTTAGTTACCAGCTTTTCTCGAGATTGGCTCATTAGTTTTTTCTAATTTTTTGCACACTGATGCAAAATGTCAATACCTAAATTGTGACGGAGCCCGATTTTCGAAAAAAATTCAATTCCGGCCAAAAATACCGGAAATATGAAGGAAAAACTGTTTTTTTGGCATTTTATCATTAGTTTTTTCTGATTTTTTGCTCAAAGATGTGTATTAACAATGCCCTAAACATGGCCGAGTCCGATTTTTGAGAAAAAAAATTTTCCCGCGGAAAATGCCGGAAATCGTCGTTTTTCTAGATTTTCATTGGACTTTTTCCTTATAGTTGGTTGTTTTTTCATTCAATTTTTTCATTATTAATAGCAATGCCCACCATCAAGCATGTTTCAATTTTCAATAAAATTGATTTTTGAAGCCAGAACTTCCTATTTATTTTTTCCCTACAACCCTTCCCCCTCCCCCCATCAACAATCAATGATGAATTTATTGCGTTGTGTATTTTCGATAAACGCTATATTTTCTGACTGATTTTTTTCATTTTTCTTTTTGCATTGCTATCTAACTTTCATCATCAGGTAGGTCCATTCAGCAAGTTGCTTGTTGTACTGTGTGTTTATTTATTTTTTATTCTTTTTCTTTTCATTCAGCTTGCAGTACCTCATCAAATCAGTGACGAAGAAGTGCAAAAGTGTGCCACTTGTAGAAGCAAATCACGTTTTCCTGTATGATCATACATACCCTAGTTTATTTTTTTATCGTTTCGAACTGTAAGGCCTTCTAACCCTTTCCAGAAAATGTTCATAAAGTTCAAGTTGTGATAGAAATTCAGGTCTAAGGACATTGTCCTCACTCCTCTGCCAGTAATTTTCTTACTGATAGACCAGCACAAACTACTTTTTTAACATTGACCTTATTATAATTAATTTTAAAGGGGCTTTTCTTCCTACTCAGGTACTTTCTTGGCTTCATCCTTCCAACAATGCTTCCATTACAAGGTGTAGTCAACCAAACGTTGGTGTCGGTGGTGTGAGAAGAAATAAAGATGACGAAAAGTATATATCTGTAAGTATAAAAGTAATAAACTATGAGATTGTCATTTTACAAAACCAATCGGAAAGTCTCCCTCAGTCATTCCACCTGATTGGTTGTTAGGGTTACTTTACTGTTAAAAAGAATGAAAAAATCGCCCTCGATTTTAATGTTTTTTCTGTTTCAAGATTTTTTGATATGCATCTACAAGTCTGCTAAATTGCGTGGGTTGTTTGCGTGCGTGTGTGCGTGCAAAAATTTTGACCAACGCAAAAAATAATGACCCATGCAAAAATTTTGACCCACGCACCCACGCAAAAAAATGACCCACGCAAAAATATTGACCCACGCACCCACCCAAAAATATTGACCCACGCACTCACGCAACCCACGCAATTTAGCAGACTATGCATCTACATATCTGCATTCCTCTACACATTTTTTTGTGTTCATACTCTATTTCCCCTTGTAGGCAATATTAGAAGCTAACTTACAATGTCACAAGTTATTTATCATGGATGCTCGTCCAAAGATCAATGCAGTAGCCAACCAAGCTAAAGGTGGGGGATATGAAGATATTGAAAAATACCAGAACACAGAACTGGTCTTCTTGGATATCGCAAACATTCATGTCATGAGAGACAGGTAATGGAAGTTGAATATCAACTCTAAACACCACAAGGGAGTTGGTAGCTTTAGAATCCAGCTCTGAGTCTTCCGGGCTTCCGGTCTTAGGGCCTATTCCCTGTGCTAAGGGAAGGTTCACCTCCTCCTCCTCCTCCTCCTCCTCCTCCTCTGAGTCTTCCTTGTTAGAGAAAAGTAGTTCCGAAAACGAAACTTATTAATCTATAGATCGAAAAAAGATGAAAAGTTCCGATTTAGGAATTCGACTAGCACTTAAAAGGTAAGTTTTTCTAAATTTCAATTGTGCCCGAGTAGATTGTCAATTGTTCTTTTGGCTGCTTTCTGCTTACTCAAATTTGAATCGTCATCATTGAGATGTTTTGTCTTTTCTCCTTTTCAGTTTGAGAAAATTGAAAGACATGGTCTACCCGTCTGTTGACGACGCTCATTTCTTGTCCAACCTGGAATCCACAAAATGGCTAGAATACATCAAGGTTAACTATAAAAAACAATTGTTGTCAGATATAATGTCTAAATGGGGGTAACAAAATGAGGTTTAAAATGAATTAACCTTACAAAGGGTGATTGGTGGAAACAACTTTTTATAACTACCGGGTGTCCCATTTTGTGTCTTTGTCTGACTTATTTAATACCCTCATTTTTCGCCTTTTTTAACTTTTTTGAAAATAAATGTTTTAGCATTTAGACCTATTTTGATCTAGTTGACCAAATTTGACAAATGACCCCTCATAATTTAAGTTTATCCATTCTCTCTCCAATGCAAAAGAATTGATTCTTTAACAGCTCAAATAACTCGAGAAAATTCACTTTAAAGAGGGGGACTATTTTTGGGACACCCGGTACAAGTATTTTTAACGTCGCAAGTGAAGGTACCACAAGATAAGCAAGATTAATGTCGAATTTAACGCTAAACATGGCATGAAGGTCCAGCGACACAGCAATAGTCATATTCTTGTTACAAGGCGCTGTTTCTTCCAAAATTAACTTAGATTGACGAAGCGCTGCTTCTTCAAAAACGGACAGACAGCACGGACAGCGAATGCAAGGCCCGATACTTGGCCTATTAATAAAATATTAAACGAAAGAAAAAGATCACTTTTGAAACCAACTTATTTTCAGGCAATCATAGCAGGAGCTGTGCGGATAGCTGATACCGTTGATCGTTGTCGGACCTCTTGCATTGTACATTGTAGTGATGGATGGGACAGGACCCCGCAGGTATGGAACATTTTTGCTGATTTAGTTAATTTTTTTAAAGAATAAAAGAAAAAGATATTGTTACAGAATTATTGATAAAATATTTTCCAGGGGGTAAAATAAAATAAAATATAATTTTTTGTTTTCTTTTTTAGCTTACAGCTTTGGCTATGATTTTGTTAGACCCGTACTATCGGACACTCGTTGGATTTGAGGTAAATAAATGAAATGTTTTTGCCATTTTTGCCTCGACTGGTGGCTTCTTCCCAACGCACTGAATTTTTTTCAATTTTTTAACATTTGTCCAAAATTAAGCAGTTAATTTTGTTTTTAAAAACCGGTGGGGGTCAAATAGCATATTCTCAGGTATTTGTCAGGTGAAAAGACTTCTTTAACAATGAATTTTTTGACATGAGTTTTGAATTGCTTTTATTTAGTCAAATCATCAAGATTTTTGTGACAATTTTTATTTCCAGGTTCTGATTGAAAAGGAATGGTGTAGTTTCGGACACAAATTCGGACAGGTATTACCATTTTCTATTTTCCAAGAAAAAAAGTTGTATTTTTATTTTGATTTGCATTCAATTTTCATATTATCATTATTTTTTGATTTTGTAGAGGAATGGCTTAGGTGACAAAAATCATTCCGATGATCAAAGGAGTCCAATTTTCCTACAGTTTATTGATGCTGTCTGGCAAGTTACAAGACAGGTAATAATATTCTCTTTTTTCAATGAAAGGTGCTTCAGAGTTGTTTAAATTGTACAAACATTTTGTAAGTGTTTAACATCCACTATCGAACAAAGAAAATTTTATTATCTTCTGTTATCCATCATTGAGGGAGTTAAGTTTTTGCTAGAGAAATCATCTACCGCTCAATTCATTATTCTTTAGAAGGGAGTTGTAACTCTTGGAATAAAACTTTCAGACCTCGAACCTTTAAGTGATGGCTGAGTAGTCTAAGGTGTTAACCCTACAAACCAGGGATTCCCGGTTTGAATCTCGGCTCCTTCCAATATTCTGATCAGTTCATTGATAGCCGATCCGGCTGGCCGTTGACCCCATGAAAACATTGGAAAAACTGTCTAAAACTCCAAGTTTACTAGGCTTTTCACGTCTATCCATTTCTTCTTTTTAAAGAAGAATGCGTTAATTCTTTAGCTTTTTTTTTTGCAGTTTCCATGTGCTTTTGAATTCAATGAGCATTTCTTGATGACAATCCTTGACCATGTCAACAGGTAACACTTTTATGCCACTTTGTAAATTAAAACAATACAGGGTGTCCGGAAAAAAAGTATCGAGTCGTACCACTTCTATAGAATGAAAGTTCTTGTGTGTGTTTCACTAAATTTGTAATGTTTATCAAAGTTTCTCTGTGCCATATTAATTGTCATGAGACATCTTTTATGAATAACTTTTACAAAAACAATTCTCAATAACTTTAACGTCATGAAAATTGTAAAGAAAGTTAATTCTTTTTAATCATAATGACTGTGTATAAACAATTATTGTGTTGGTATATATTTTCTTACATTTTGTTAAACACACGCAACAACCTTCTACTCAAAAATCATGTTCGAACTCGATACTTTTTTCCGGACACCCTGTAAAATACATTTGACCATTTTCTTTCTAATGATGGAAAAGAGTCAGCTGTCATATCTGACCATCTTGCCTTCAATATCAGTAGTCAGAGATAGCCTTTCATCTTTTAAAAGCACCATATATGTTATGTAGAGTACAACCTTAAGAGAGAAAAAAAATTGCCCTTTCACCGATTCTCGTGCAATTTGGTGGAATTTATTTGACAAAATTAAAAAAGATATTCAATTTGGCGAGGATTAATTTCAAGAATGACCCTTTTGAAAATCTGGACCAAATAAGAGAAATAAACTCGGTGAGAATTAACCTTAGCGATTATCCAAAAAAAATAATTTGGCGAAATCAGCTCAATGACCATTCTCTCTGCCCTTTATAGCATATAACATTTTCTCTTTTAGCTGTCTCTTTGGAACCTTTTTATTCAATTCTGAACAAGATCGTGTGAAAGGAGTAAGTAGATGCTACAGTTTTCTATCGATATTTACAGCGCTTTTGCAAATTGTTTTAATTTTCGATTCTAACTTAATATAACGTAGCCTATCCGTACCCCAACAAATGACCTTCGGTGTCAAGGAAAAAGCCGTGGTCGTCTGGTACAGGCTAAATGTAACGTAGATCTATAAATACCGAATGTATAGTTCTACATCTGCACTTTGAGCTTTATTAGTCTAAGCTCATTCGACGTCAATCGATACTTTAATCATTAGCCGATTTGAGAGAAAGTGTGTGATATATCAGGGAAGATAGAAAGTCTATCACCATGCTTCCTTAACACTCTGTCTGAAAATAAACGGGATTTGAAAACAGTCCGTTGCGGTGGAAGTCTGTGATTTAATCCTTCGCACTACCAAATGTAGATGTTTCGCATTTTCGGCAGATTACTAATTGAGTTTCAAGATGACAGTAATATAACGACAATATAAGTTTAAGTTGTGATATCACTTCACACAAGTTTGGAATAATTGTGTTTTTCCTGAAATGATCTTGATTTGTAATTTGTTGATGTTCTTTTTGCAACATTCAGAATGTAAAAGACAAAACGCAATCCCTCTGGTCTCATGTCAACAGTAAAGTAAGACAATTTTTTTTGTACTGTGGCTATCCATATGTTGACCTTTTTTTAATTGAAAGTCAATTTTGCAAATTCTTTGTACCTGTATTGGCAGCTAGTGGCTATATATTTCCAAACATTATAGAAACGAAAGACTAAACTCGTGCTTCTATAGGTTTTTCTTGCTGATATTTTCACCTAATGCTCAAAGTAATTTCTTGATTTTCGGCTGTTTATTAACTTTTAGATGGAAGATTATTTGAACCCTTTGTACGCAAAACTTCTTCACCAACATGTAAGTGGGAAACTTCGTTTAAAACTTTCACATTATATCAAAGTCTGAGTTCGAACATCTCATTGGATATATGTATTTCTGTTTTAAATTGTACAAATTTCCATACGTATAATCATTTTTCTAAAAATTCATCTGAAGATTACATCAATGCATGAAACCAGCGGTATTGGTTATGAAATATTACTGTTTTACATAATTCAGGTCTTACTTCCTGTAGCAAGTGTCCGTCAACTACGTTTATGGAAATCACTTTACATGAGGTGGAACCCTCGTATGCAGCCACAGGTATTGTGTATTTTCCCTCTAATCTTCTCTCTGTAATCTTTTTCATATTAAAGTGACTCTGTCATTACCACCCCTACTTTTTAATTATTGTGTAATTTCCCTCTAATTTTCCCTCTAAAATCATTTTCATCTGAAAGTGACTCTGTCATTAATTACCACGCCTACTTTTTAGGGCTCTTCTGATAAAGTGACGGAGCCACATATATTATATTCCTTTGCGCACTAGATAGGCTAACTGCTTACATATTTCTCCGGAAAGAATGTCTTATGGTTGACTGTTTTACACTCAATTTCAAAACATTCGAATACTGCTGTTGACAACCATATTAGAATACAAGATGGTGGACTTGTCATAACTTATCACACTTCCTTTTATACGAGAAGCCCGATCCAGTTAAGTAGTTATAGATCCTGATTTACTGGAATTCTATTGACTCCCAAATAAGAAAAGATTCGCGGAAGTATACTTTATCAATCTTCAATTTTAGGAATCGATGGAAAATATTAACAAGATTTTATTTGCAAGAGTACAGCAGGTAATTCATTGAAGTTTCCTAAATGTCAAACGCTAGACCAGAGATCCGTCCTGTATTTGAAGGGTATTTGATATTAGGTCTGGTATTGATGGCTAGCTCATAAATGACGTAAAATCGTAAAACAAATACACGTTTTTTAACAGGACAACAAAATTTTTGAGTCTCAAGCCTAAAAATGTTAAAACTTCACCACTTTGTGAGTATTTTTGTGCAATTTCCTAAAATATGGATATTTCTAGAGCCCATAAAGCCTTAGAATGTTCTTAACTTGTTCTCAATATTTGGGCCATCGACGTTTAATGTTGTTATATAATTTGTTCTTGTATGAAAAACGTGCAGTTCTTTGCATTATTGCTTTTGGCTCTAGAGTTTCTTAAACCAATCAGAAAACTTTCTTTAAGATATATGGAGAGTTAGATTCAAACTAATTCTAATAATAGCGAAATTTTACAAATTTAGGATAATTAATTCTGCAATGTAACCCGAGTCAATAATTATGATCGCCATTAAAAGTAAACAAAATAGTGTGGTTGCAAAACTTCATAAAATTTGCGAATAGTTGGGAAATTTGTCATCGATAGTTTCTGTTTTTGAAATTCAGTTTCGACTTGAATGATCGAAGTTGTTTGTGATGACTTAATGACAAAAAACCTTTGTTTATAGTAACAATATATATCAACTTAACCTGAATAGACAAGAAACTCACTCTCTCTAAGTAAACATTTATGCACGGATATCGGTCCTTAAATATTGAACTTCTCATTTTTCATTTTGCCATTTTTTGCCATACTTGTCAAAATGGGTCAACCTAGAAATAGCTGTATAAATCATGTACCAACCCAAACCAACCCTGAAAACAAAGATTGAGTCTAGTCGTTTTTCTAAAAGTTCAACAACTGATTAAAATATTTCATCGGAATCTTGAAAATCATGAAAACTGAAATTTTCACAAAATATTATTGTAGACAATTTGTCGTGTTTTGTGTTGGGTAGTTCCTTCAGGATGTGGAAATTCAAACTAACTGATAGTACATTTAAAATCATTCCTAATTTTCCCGAACCGAATGATAAAAAAATAGGTCAAAGCGACCTTCATTTTTCTTGATTGATTACGTACGTTTGATATCATTTTCTTCTTTTCTCTGTTTCTTTAGTTGCGGTCAATGTGCGAAAACTTGCAAAGTGAATTAGATGCTCGTGCTAAGATTGAAGTATCTCCAGGAGCTAGTGAATCAAGGAACTCACAAACCTGGCCCTCTGGATCCGGTCATGTTAGTCCTGTATGATTAATGAATACACCGTTTTCATGTCTCGGCTGAGACATGAAAACCGTGTATTGTTAAATTGAATTTGGTCCAATTCTATTTTGAGTATATAATCCTGATGAGTAAGTCAGAAAGCCGAAAACTATCTATGGCGTTGAAAGCAGACATCCCTGAGCAATATTCTCTTCGGGTAACAACGTTAAAAGTGTTGAAGTCGTTCCTGTTGATTGGGAGATACCCCGTCACATTGAGAGATTCAAGAGCACAAAGTGAAAATTCATAAGATAGTCATAAATGTTTATTTGAGATAACATAAATGGTAATGGGAAGTCAAAATTAGTTTTGCCTCTTTCCCAATGCAGAAATTTTATTTCTAAGGTAAATTAGTCAACAATTTTTGCTTCTCATAAGCAATAGGATACCAATATGGACCAATATTCATGGTTGGATACCGTTTAGTCCCAGTCTCCTTTTGTTCAAAGGGATCAAGTAACCAATGAGAACATTTTAAGTTATTTTAGTATTGTTTATAAAATTTCACGAATTTCCAAGTTTCTTAGAATAATATCACTTATGACCTTATAGTATTTTTTATATATAATTATTTGATTTCATTTCTTTATTTTTGGTAATAACATGATAAATTTGGGGGAAGAAGTCCCTCTGTACATCAACGAAATGCATATAAAAGCAGGTACATCTTAGTTTTTTCTTTTGTTGGAAATTGTCTGACTTGCTTATTAGATCTAATCGCTTTTATCCGATCGATATGGATGTGTGAAAATTTAATTTCCTTTTATCAAAAAAAATAAAAACTTTTTATGTATATCAATGTGAACAGCGATTGCCCCTTTTTTATTGTTCATCTATCCATATTTTAAGATTTTGGAAATATGAGAAGGACATGATATGTCCAACATTCTTTCATCATAAGAAATCAACAATGTTTTAGGAATCAACCCAAAATGAAGAGTTTGCTTCAAACACTAAATTTCATAGATTTTTTCAGAACAAAAATAAAATCTTTTTTGAACATAAGGAAATCTGGTTATTTAGTCTTTAGATATTTTCTTTAAATTTAGCATTGACTTTAAATGTCAAAATTTACTTCAGTGTTCTTATGAAGTAAATATACTTCTTTTTTTTTACATATGCAAAATCTAGAAAAATAAAGCTCGCATATCCCATTAGCGGTAAAGCTAAGACATGGGTGAGCCTTTTCTTATAGTTTACCAAGCAGTGCATATAGTATGTTTTGCTGTGAATCTTTATTTTCATGTACAAAAGAAATCCGATTATCTCTGTGTAGTGTGGTGGATAAAAATGTATTTGGATAAATTGAATTACTGTGACTGAACCAATCCTGTCTATAATATTTTAATTTTTTTGGAGGTGAATTTTGTGGCCACAAAGGGAATAACTGGAATGATTTTTTATATAAGTCTCCTTCAATCAAAACTGATCAAGTTTCTCTCTATTTTGTTCTTGGTTTTTGCTGTTTATGTTTTTCAAACTTTGTATATAAGAACTAAAGGGGAAAAATATTCTTCTTTCTTGTTACTTTTTCCCTTATTTTTTTCCTTTTTCAATATTATTTCAACCCTTATGATTTTCTTCAAATTTTGAATATTAAATGATAAATTACGTCACCTGAGTAAGAAAACTTAACATGTGTTGCTAATTTAGCTCATTTGCTGGTACTAAAATATTTTCTTCTTTTTTTTTTTACTTCAACTTTTCTCATTCTTTATTTTTGACTATAATTATTTTGCTAATATTTTCTTTATCATTAATTCATGCGCTTGTACCCCCTTATACTTTGACTTCCCTCTGCCAATTATTTTATACTTGTTAGTGGATATACGCAGATTACTTCTTTGCTTTCTTCTATAATATTTTCTGTTGAGAATTAGTATATTTTTCATAATATGTGTTTGAAATAGTTTTTTCACTCTCTTCAGATTCTTTGTTCATAATTTTGGGTTGTTTTGGGGAAAGCATGCTAATATTGTGATGCAATATTGTCAAGAATTCCACTATTGTTTTTTGATTATCTACAGGGGAAGAAAAAAGGATAATTTAACTTATAGTAGGTACTAAAAGATATACTTTAAAATCATGGATCCGATTTCAGCTTTTGAAGTATACTTTATTGATTTTCAGCGACTTTTTAGCGCGAGCAATAAAGAAAATTGTTGTATGTGTGAAGGTTTGAAATTTCTGTTAGAAAGGGGCAGATTTGCACTATCAAAGGTTTTATGTTATTTCTGTTTGAAAGTACAGCTTTATTTACATCTCTCCACCCCCTAATTTTGGCTAAAAATCTAATATTTTTTCCTGCTTTAATATTTTCTTCTTTTTATTGTTATTTTTCTCAAAATCGCGTATAATTTTTTAAAGTTGGAATTTGTGGGTTGCATCCTAATAAAGTAAATATTCAAGAACTAAGACTGTGTTTGTATAAGTCTTTCGTTACAAGAGCCAAAGATTCTTTTTTGAGGCTTGTCTGCTCTTTATTTTTCAACACTTCGAGATTGTAAAATTTTTCTTATAGAATTTGGGTTATTTTTATATCTTCATTGTGAAAAAAATTTTCAAAAATATTTATTCAGTCAAAAGATATTGACTTAATTGTACAGCTCATTGACCTCAAAAAAGGGTACTTTTTGCTGCTTTTTGCTGTTTTTTGGTCCCAATCAGGCCAAGACTTGTCTGTACACAAACCCAATATCTACGGCTAATTTCAAAATTCATTGCCGTACTTCGCTACGATAATCGTGAGATACACTCTGGTACAGAGTAGGCCAAGACTTTTGTCCATAACTTTTGACTGAATAAATTTTTTTGAAAATTTTTTTCACAATGAAGATAAGCTAAGATTAAATTTCCATTATTGTGAAATAAGTATTTATAGCTCAAATAGGGAAGAAGTTGATTTTTTTCTTCTTCATATTTCATCTTCGTTTTTCAAAATAAAATCAGATTTTTTTATTTGAAATTATTCCACTCGTGATTATCTTTTCAACGAGCACAAAAACGCTATCTGATTCGAAAGGTATCAAAAGTTGCAGCCTGTTTTGTTTCCACTGCCAATTATATGTGGACAGACTTTAGTTTATTTTTGCAAGATTTAATTTCGCGAGGTAAATAGTAGATTTATTTTCACTTTCAAAATATTTGGATGGATTCACTTCCGCGAATCATTCAAAAATCATTTGAAAATGACTTTGAAAACGCCATCCTCGTTAAAAATTGCAAATCCACATTGTATTTTATGCCTAAAATCTGATTATGAACATTCGCCAGGATTGAAAACTCGCGAGATTTATTTTGGCGAAAAAAAAGATTCACGAAAACGCGTAATTAAAAATATCGGGAAAATTAATCCGATTTGGGTATAATGATACTTTGATTACCTTTTTATTTACTAAAAAAACTTTTCTGATTCAAGGAGGATGACAGTCTTAAACTTGTTGTAGTTTTTAGAAATTTTCCTTCTCTGCTCTTATAAATTAAGAGCGTTCCCAAAATTAGTTTTGAATATTTCCAAATGATTCTGAAGTATGACTTTTTAGCTAAAAAACGAAACCAGGAATATAAGCTAGTTTATTCCAAATAAAACATATGCATGTGACGTCATTAGGGTTAAGTTTTCCTCGAGAAAGGATGAATGTGTTTCTTTCATATTCTCCTTGATAAATTTTCCTATCAAGAGAAAACCAATTTTTTTGGTTGGTTTTCACTAGATATTATAATAACTCTCTTTTTGATTGAAACATAGTGGCTTTATCTGTTGTTGAAATGATGGTTTTTTGTCTGCCTTAGATGGTTTTGTCTAGTTATTCTTAGCCTATCTCTCTCTCTCGCCTTTACTCATGACTTATTTTGTCTATTTCAGTATTATAATCTTTGTGAGTGTATGAAGTACATTGGCTCAAGAGCTTGAAATTTGAATTCTTTATGTGTTTCTACTTAAAACTTTCAAAGCCGCTGTCTTTTTTGAAAAAGGCCAAAAATTTTATCATTTTTTTCTGTAAATTTATTTTTTCAAAGGCAATTTCTCGACCAGGACAAAGGATTCAGGTATCAACTTTGGTATCGTTGGTAAGCTCTTTCTCTCAGCTACAAAAAATAGCAGATTTTTTTTCTCTGAATCTCAAGTGGTCAGGAGTTATGACCAAAAGACTGTGTATCGGTAAAATGACCTTTTCAAAACGTATATATACGTATTCTGGCTTCTAAGGGTTAAAAATTTGTTGGTATTTTTTTTTTGAGAGAGAGATTTTTCGAATTAAAACCTCCATAATGCTGCTTGAAGACTTGTCTGTACACAAACCCAATATCTACGGCCAATTTCAAAATTCATTGCCGTAGAGGAACTACGCTACGATAATCGTGAGATACACTCTGGTACAGAGTACTTGAAGACTAACTTGAAGGAAAATTATTTAGAGCGTCTTCACTGTAATAATTGATTACTGTAGATTTGGAAATATTGGTGATGCTGGGGTGTTGTGTGTTTCAATATAAGCACACGCTCTAATACTTTGTGATACGGGGTAGTTTGAATTTGAGTTTTAGGCAAGGTTGCAGGTTCTTTTTTATAGAAAGCAGGAAATTCGGGGTTAGACTCTGCATTTCTAATCAGGTTTTAATGTTTTGAAATGCTCACTAAATCCCCTAAATAATGCCTCAAAACATTTATTTTTTTAGTCATTTCTAAAATCTGAGTCTGAGATTATTCTTAATTTTTCTTATAAGGATTTGACCAGAATTGAGTCTCGTGTCTCGTTATGACTTATGACTCTCCAAACATGGGAAAATTCGTTCGCCTCCAACTTCCAAGTTCTAATTTTTTTATTGTATTCTGCTTATTCAGCTTATTTCAACTTCGAAGTCTAACTTTGAAGAGTTTTCTATGGTGCCCAGCTGGCACACAACGTTGTTTAAACGTTAATTTAATGTTATATGGACGTTGTGAACGTTAGATAAACGTTGAAACAACGTTGTGTGCCGGCTAAGTGACTTATAAATGATTATAAATATAAATCATTTTTTGAATGAGGTATTAAGTTACAGTATGGGAGTTTCCCCCAATTAAGTGGAAGCCGAAGGCAATCTCTTTGGTAGGATTTGAAGCCAACAAACCCTATCAAAGCTGCGCGGCCTTGAGCGGCTCGCCTGGTTTTTACACAAATGACAGATTGAAACTAAAATTTACCGCTAAATTTCGAAAAAAATATCAATTGTAAACAAAAGAATGGCTAGATTCAAACTGTCGTCAAAAATACGGCGCATTTTTTTAAGGCTTCACTTTTTCTTGCCTGAGAAAGGTTAGAGATTCTACTCTAGCCCTTCGGGCTTTAAACTCAATGGTTTGCCCTCTATACATAACCTTCATATCTCTAAAATTAGCTAGTCTAGGTAGACTAAATGATTTCATCTTATCTTCTATCCTGAGTTTTTGTGGTACACGTTTGTTTTTTATTAGAACATTCAAAATTTTTGAAGCCTTCGGGTATTCTTAATTTTTTTGAGCTTTAAGCCTAAAAATGTTCTTAAGATGTTCTTATTTGCGCAATTCTTTGAGTATTTTTGTGTATTTTCCTCAAGAATAGGGCCTTTTGGAGTCTTCAAAGCCTTAAAATGTTCTTAACTTGTTCTTAATTATTCTTTCGGCCATCGAAACCTTATGTTCTTGTATAGTTTGTTCTTATAAAAAAACGTATATGCCTAATCTGATTAATAATTTATTCTGTTGGTCTATGAATTTTTTAACTAAGTTTATAAGAATTTTTGTGGAAAGATTCTACCAACTGATGTGTCGATAATCTATGAATTTTACTGCCGAATGAATAGAAGATTGTTTAAAAAGCTGTAATCTGCCATCATAAAAATCTGACTGTATCCCAAATAACAACAGCTACTATAGCACTTTAATGAGCAGAAAGATTCTGGTCTTCATATAAATAACCTGTGTGGTCAAAGTGAACCCCTGCCTTGGAGTTCAGGAATTCTACATCATAATGTTTCTTAAAGATAATTATTTTTTGATATTATTGATGTTTTATATATGAAAGACATTGACGTCATTCTTTTAAAATTTTGACATTCTTGTCATTTTCTCTCAACAGTGTGACTTCATATCGAAAGAGTCTGCTAAATTACGTGGGTCGCGTGGGTGTCGTGGGTCCGTGGGTTACGTGGGTCCGTGGGTTCGTGGGTCGCGTGGGTTCGTGGGTTAGAAAAGTGCGTGGGTTCGTGGGTCTGAAATGTGCGTGGGTCCGTGGGTTCGTGGGTCAGAATTTTTTCTACGTGGGTTCGTGGGTATTTTTTTTACGTGGGTTCGTGGGTCCAACTTTTTTTTACGTGGGTCGAAATTTTTTTTACGTGGGTCGGAATATTTTTTACGTGGGTCCAATTTTTGTTTACGTGGGTCAGATTATTTTTACGAGCTGGTCAAAAAGATTTGGCAGACGACAAAAGTTGCCCCCCCCCTAATATGTCCAACATATTAAATTCATCGCTAAACGTTTTTTTTTTATAAGAACATCAAAAAACTTTGAAGCCTTCGGATGTTCTTAACTTTTTGGGTTTTAAGCCTAAAAATCTTCTTAAAATGTTCTTATTTTCTGCATTTTGTGAGAAAATTGGTGCCATTTCTTATAAAATTGCGTGTTTTAGAGTCCACCAAGCCTTAAAATGTTCTTACAATGTTCTTAAATTTTTGGCCTCGAAGCCTTATGTTCTTATATACTTTGTTCTTATAAAAAAAAAACGTGTATCTAAAACCTGAGAGCCTTACTAGCTCCTGATTGGTGTCAAATGTCAACCTATATCCTTTTACACTATCCACATCATATTGAGCATAATAAGAAATGCATTATATTTTATATTTTATGATTATGTCATTATTTTTGTAAACCACGCTCATTTATTCAACAAAATAATGAATTAGATTCATCATTCTAAAACCACTCTCTCAGAGCCTGATTGGTTGTCATTGGTTGTTGGTTGTTGGTTGATTTTCTCTTTTTCATTTAAAAATGAGCGGAAGCCAAAAAAAACAGGTGAGAAGCCGAAACAATTTTTTGATAAAATTAACAATAGCCTATTAAAAGATAAAGCGAAATGAAATTTGTTCGTAGATAGTGAAACAATATATGACACGAATGCATATATTTCAGCAATGTAAGAGAGACGCCATACACGTTTTTTTTATAGGAAATCAGAATTCGAAGAAGCCTTCTAATGGTTTCAAGCCTTAAAATGTTCTTAATTAAAGTCTTTTAATTCATGTGTACATAATCAAAAATGAAAAATGTTCTTATTTCTTTACTCTTGATTCTCCAAAGCCTCCAAATGTTCTTAACCTGTTTTTAATTATTTTTGAACTCGATGCCTAATGTTCTTATATACTTTGTTCTTAGCGAAAAACGTGTATGGCGAAAGCCATCTTCTTTCGCGACATTGCCGTTCTAATTTTTACTAATTTATCTTTTGCTTTTTGAGTTTCACTTTTTTTGTCATAACAGTATTTTTTTACTCCGCTGATCAACTACGTTACAGAGCACATTTGTTTTTCTTTATCGCTTCGGAATATTACATCTCACTTCGATTCGTATATTTTCGTTTATTTTTAACACATATTTTTCTTGGCATTTTGTTTTGGCTTTTTGGCTTTTTTTGCATCCAAAACCATGGCAACAACAAACAGGTAAGAATTATCTTTCCTTATTCTAAGCTCTCTAGAAAAATTGCCGGTGAAAAGTTGTATTAACACTTTCGATACCGCCCCAGCCAAAATCCTTCCTATAGAAATGACGTCTTTTTCACCTTATAGCCTCTGATAGGGGAGACGACAAAAGTTGGACCCTCGTGCAATGTGGACCCCATTATGGACCCTCTAGAAAATGGCGGGAAATGCATTTTGGGTAATTTTAATGCATTATGGTAAAAATTGGATCTAGGAATCCTCAAAATTACAGATCAGACTGTCTAGTGTGTCAAATGACTGTTTTGTTAGTGTTATTTGTTAAATAAATTCTTCTCTCTAAAACCACTCTCTACAGCCTTACTAGTGGGGGCGTACGGATTATCGGTATATCCTTTTTTTGATTTGTATTTCGGGATGAAAGGGTAAAATCGATCGGTACTCGGTATTCCAACAACGAATCGGTATCGGTAATTGACACCTTTTTTGGTCGGTATTTTGGAATTTCTTGAGAAAACATCGGTATTTCGGGATAAAGTGGCATATCCTGGTGAAAGAAATGCTCTAAAATAGCCAGAATAAACTTGTTTTTAATGCATCGGGAATTGCCCAAAATGCATTCCCCGCCATTTTCTAGAGGGTCCATTTCGGGGTCCACATTGGGGTTCATATTGGGGTGGGTCAAACTTTTGTCGTCTACCCATCTGATAAATATTTTCACTCGCTTTGAAACAGCATTTTCTTAGAATTTACTTTTGATTAAAAACGACGGTTTCAAGTCTTATTAGTGAGTAAACTCCCTGCAAACAGAGATCGTGGTGAGATTTTAAGGAGCCACCATCTCTACAACCAAGGTCAAACTTTCACTGTCCACAAAAAAGCTAAACGAACAGCTAAATGCTCTGCTCGGCAATGTCAGGAGATTCTGACCGTTGGTAAACTGTCATTACGTGTGGATGGTGCACTATCGGTGATTTACGAGAGACCGGAAGCAGTTGAGAGAAAATTTTATTTCTGTCCAAAACAGAACTGTGTTCTGCAGTTTCCAGTGTGGTCAAATATTAGACCACCTGGAAACACAAGTGAACTTAAATTCGAGGATGGCGTCACACTTGAAGACATTTCATTTTATACTGATATTTGATTCATTCGGTTTTGCAAAAGTGTAGTTTTTAATTAGAGAACCGTAATAGCAAGCACAGAACGTTGTTTTAACGTCCAAACAATGTTGTTTTCACATCAGAACATTATTTGGACGTTGAAACAATGCTGAAATAATGTTGTGTGTCTGGGAAGCTATTGTTAAAAAATCCCTTGCAGTAAAATTATTTTTCTTAATTTCACGTTCTTAAGATGTTGTTCTTAATTTTTAAACATCTCTGACTCAATGTTCTTATAAAAGTAAAGTATCTGCAACATGCAACACTGTTTCAACCTCCAAATAACGTTCTGATGTCGAAACAACATTGTTTCAACGCGTCAAAACAACGTTCAGTCTCTGGGGTTATTACGGTTCTCTAAAGACAATGTATCTTTTTTGAAGACTGTCATTTCTTTTAAATTTCCATTGAAGCCGTTAAGTACAGCACGAGTGTGTCAATTAAAAACCGTATACTCATAGTAGTAATTTTTAGGGAATCTTCTTTTTTAGCTTGGCTGTCTATATGTCCTACATTAAATTTTCTTTATATTCTCTATGCTAGATGTTGCGACGATGGGTTTGCTCTCTTTGCGGATAGGCCCTGCATTGGAACAAACATGACTCGTAGCGCATAGAATAGATTTAATCACAAGACAAACATGTTTTTGTTTTGCAATCCCAATCGCGTAGGTTTTAATCAATTCACATAGGCCAGTACCATAGACTATTCCCCTTTCAGGTGATAATCAGAAATCACGCGATCACTGAAGCGGTACCAACTCTACTTACGGATAGGCCCCGTTTTAGTAATGGTATCTATACAGTGATTGCCCACTTCTCTTACTAATCTACTTCTCTTTTACATATTATTTTCTCCTAAAAAAAGAAAACTGAAGTATTTATGTCTTAGAGATTTTTAAACAAAACTGTACATTTTCTTTATAAACTTATATATTGCACGAAGAAAAGGATCATACTGGCGTTTTTTAGTATTGTGTTGTTTATTCTTGATAATCAGTTGCTTTTTATAAGTTAGTTTACTGCCAGGAGAAGCCAATGGGCGCAGGCGGTGGGCGCTTTTATGACTGGAACTGCCACTGTTAACCCGTTGTTTCGGTGTCGATGTTGCAACTTCTTTATAAACTTATTATATAGATAGATATTCGATATACCAATATATACCTAATATCTGGTGATAAAGAGATTAGAAAACGTATAAATCTTTTATTAATATGAATAGCGTACTCATATATTTCTTTTGTTTTCATTTTTAAAAGAAAAAGCTAATCAGTTTTAAATCTCACTTGTTTCAATATAAAAAAGATTGTTTCAGTATGTACATTCTTTACAAAAGTCCTGCCTGCATATTTCTAATTCTTTTTACTTCACACAGAGCTTGCAAAAAAATTGTTCTTCTTATGTTTCTAGAAAACATTTTGACCAACGTAAAAAAAATTTGATCCACGTAAAAAAAAATTAGACCCACGTAAAAAAAATTCCGACCCACGTAAAAAAAAATTTGACCCACGTAAAAAAAAATTTGACCCACGTAAAAAAAATTGGACCCACGTAAAAAAAAATTGGACCCACGAACCCACGTAAAAAAAATACCCACGAACCCACGTAGAAAAAATTCTGACCCACGAACCCACGGACCCACGTACATTTCGGACCCACGAACCCACGCGCTTTTCTAACCCACGAACCCACGCGACCCACGAACCCACGGACCCACGTAACCCACGTAACCCACGGACCCACGACACCCACGCGACCCACGTAATTTAGCAGACTCATATCGAAAAGATGATTAAAAGAAAAAAACCCAATCAAATCAGCTTTTTTTAAACCCAGCGGTTTCCCTTTAATGTCTCTTGTGGTTTATCACTGTATCTCTCATTCCAAGATTTTATTCAGTATAAATTTTGTCCATCCCCTAGGCTACATTTCGAAAATTTAACATATTTTTAGAATTATTTATTTTTAGCCATACCTCAAATTGTTAGTATTATACTGTCTTGAATGATAAAAGTTTTCCCCTAGAAGCGCTAATAGAACCCTAGAGCGTTTAACGTAATTGCACTCACGAATGACGCACGCCTTCAGTTCTAATTCACGCGTATACGTCTTCCAATCTTAGGGTTTTTCCAATGATGTCAATTTATATTAATATTGTGTCTGGTCTGCTCTTTCTTATGACAATTTAAAATAAATAAGCTGACATAAGCAAGTTTGATATTGGGTATAAAAGGTTCATTTTGGGCAAGTGCTAGTTCAACCAATATACCAAAAAACTCTGGGTTTATTGAGGATTTAGAGTTAAAATTTGTTCTTATTTTTTGTGTGTTTTCACGTTGGAAAGATAATTATGAGTGGAAAAAGAAGACGTGGACGGATGAATTCGGATGAATACAGGCGTTTTGCGATGACACGGTTAGTTAGTTTTCCTTTTAAAAATATAAATTTTGGAAGTCTTAGTCTAGTCGCCCCAATTTTAATGAATCAGAAAAATGTTGCAGAGTCAATTTTTACTTGCATTCCTATTGGCTAAGGAGTATCGCTGCCTTGTGTTATTTAATTGGTCTATATTCTGGCTCAAAACATTGAAAAAACCATGTATTGTTGAGGCTCTCCTAACCAATCCCCATAGCTCGTACTCAGTCCCTTAGTTCACTTTTTCAAGTTTGCAATCGCTCTCGAAAGATTTCTCGCTTTCTTATTTTGTGTTGATCAAAAAATGATGGAAGAAAAGCATAGGCTTAGAGAGAGAGGGGGAAACTCAAATACTTGAGTGTTAGGAAATGTAGGGAGTCAAGTGTATTTACTGCAGAAGATAAGTTAAAGTTCGTAGATCTGTATTCAAGAAGCCTGAAAGAGGGATGTAGGACAAATATTTCTTAGATTGTTTACCTTACCGACTTGAAATCTCCTGCGTTGCTTCCGATACTCTGAAAGCTTCGCTTTTGGGTTTTGCAAAATTTTGGCTCAGCTTGGTCAATTCCTCCAAATTTTTAATTATAGTCTTAAAAAAGTCTCTTGATTAATTTCTTTGTATTGGAAAGTCATGAAGAAGTGGAAAGGGTGAAAAAGTGAACAATTACATGATAATATTTCCAACAAAAATTTTGTTAATCGTTGATATGCGCAAGCTCGATCATGCTGTGAGCTTCATTGTTTTCATAATTTTAAAATATTACGCGGTTCTAAACCCACTTACAAAGGGAAATTGAGAAAAAAATTGGGAAAGAGAATAATTTAGGGAAAAAATAAGTTCTTTCATGAAAAATAATTGTGTGATTTATCCATTTTTTTGTGCGACAAGAAATATAATGTATAAATATTGAACGAGTTTTTTAGATTTTATGTATAAAAAATATACCCCGTAAACTTGAGAAAAAGGCTATCAATTTATTGGGGTTTTCATGAAAAAAGGCTGTTAGCTGTGGGAAAGGATTTTTGGTTTTTCTTCTATTTTCATCATAGATAGTCTTCAATCTAATTGTATCCAATCTATGTTCTTTCCTCTTCCCTTTTTCTTCTTTCACTTAAACAAGGCACCATGGCGTCTTAAAGATGTTTTATTAACGACCATAAAACGCCTAGTGAGACCACTGAGTTTTCTTAGTAAGGGGTCCAACAGGAATACAACTGTTAATAAATTCTTCCTCATTTTCACTTGTTTTCTTCATTTTCCTTAAATTCATTTCTTTTCGTATATTGTTTTTAGCCGGGATTCTCTTTTCCAGTACTATGGTGTTATGTATGTTGCTTTTTATATCCTTTTTGTACCTTTTTCAGTGATTGCTAGTTTAGATTTTACTTTGAGCATCCTTCTTTTTGGTTAAACGATTTGGAGGGGGTTGGGTTCAAGAGAATGTAATATGATGAAAATGATTGACTATAATATGAAGTAAAACACTTCTTGAGTTTTCTTTTGTTGGAGAATCGAAAGATTGTCAAATTGTTTTTAAAAAGTTATTTTGTAAGTCTCAGCCGCCGTATAGAGAAATTGAAAATGTTAGCAAATTTCCCTCCTGGATACATAATCTATCATTAATATTTCTAAACATAATGCAGGAATTTCAAATTATAAAGATAAAGCCGAAGAAGTCTTTTCGGGTGAATTTGTATGGTTAAAAGCTGCGATGGGTCAATAATAACTACTAAAGCGACTCCGTCTCACCCTGGATTTATCCAAAAGAGTCATGGGGAAATCTTTTTAAAAATCTTTTCCGTTCTAGACGTTTAATCCGTGTATACAAAATGTAAACTTTCATCAGTTCGACGGCATTCTCTTTTTCCTTTCATTGCATATTCATCAAAAACTTGAAAGAAAAAGTGAAAAGAAAGTCGAGTAGCAGCGCCATAGCAATTCAACGCACAGATATCTTATAAAAACACAATAGTGAGGTTAAGTATACCGGGATAATCACGACGACGGACGAAAAATGTAATAGGCTAGTGGAAATACGAAATTTGATTGGTTGAAACTCACTAGCCTGTTAAATTTTCGTTCGTCGTCGTGATTTTGCCGATTTACTTAACCTCACTAATAAATGGAGTTCTCGCCCCTGTCTGAAGCAAAATAATGCGTCATCATTAAAAATAAACCAAAGCTCGGTGCAAGAAATTTGTTGAATCTCTCGTCTCTGCTCTTCGCAATGACAAATTTTTGCTTTTGGATGACCAAATTGGCTGTGGTCTATTGTTTTCAAAAGATATCGCATTATTTTGCTCCAACTTCCGAGACTTCAGAAAAATAGAGAAGCTCTATTTAGTGTTTTATTTAGATATCTTTGATTTTACTTACCATATTACTGTGATCTTCGACGTGTCATTCAACGATATTAGCACTTTTTTCTTTAATATTTCAAACTCATTGTGGTCTGGTATATTAAAATTAATTAAGATGAGAATACCTACTGAGCTTTTTTTCTTACTCAGCTCTATTCTGTGCAGCATCAAAACATAAGAATTTCATTACTTTTAAAAAGATTTTTGTCTAGGACAAATGGGTTGACTTCTAAGTACATAGGTAAGTTGTTTTGACGCAGTTGTTTTATTGCTAGAAGGGTTATTGGATTTGTAATTAAGTTGAAACCAGCTTGACAAAGATTCGCCCAAAAATGTTAAGAAGTGAACTCGTTTGGATTTTTTATTTAGCGTTCTATCATAAATGTATTCCTATATCATAAAATTTCTAAAATACTAAAATGATAAAAGTCTGTACCATATTTAATCACCTCTTTAAAAAATTGAATTTACTATAATAATTATCCTTTGAGCTATATATACAGTGGAGTCTCCATAACTCGAACACGAACGGGGAGCACGAGTTTAAGGAAATTTCGAGTTGTGGAGTAAGGTTTATAAGGCATTGCTGACTGAATGTTCGGCTTAAGTCGACATTTTAAGTTATAGAGGTTCGAGTTCCGTAATATTCTAAAGAGTATTTCTGCTTCTCCAGCCAGTGGAGCCACACGTCCTCTATTGAAAAAGCTTACGCGGGGAAAGAGCTTTCAGCTCCTCATTACCATTCCCATTAGGGAGACATATCAACCGGGGCCCTAACCTTAAAAGCAAGAAGTTTTAAACCTATCAGTATCGTTTTTTGAATCTTCTTTTCGTTTCCAGAAATCGCAATTCAGGAAACCAGTACACCTCTCTATATTGCCAACATACAATTCAGTTAAAAATAATCTAGATTTTGGCTAAAAATCCTAAATATCTACTATATAGAGAATTTAGAAAAACTAAATTTATCCTAAGTCAGGTTGAACCACAAATTCAAATTCTGGATACTGAGGCGGATTAAGTTGGAGTGTTGGATAATCATCCAAAGCTATTACCAAAAGAACATTTAAACCGGCTTGCAGATAATTCTTTGGTACGAACAAAGTCTTTTGTGGCCCTTTTTCTTGCCAAAATCGACCCAAGTTATACATGTTGAGATAGACTTGACCCTTATTGAAACCTTTCATTCGTAAATATGTATCAGTGGTGTTTTGTAGGGCGAAAAACGATTCCCAAACAAATTGGTATTCTTTTTGTGTTGATTTTATCTGACTAGGATATCTATCCAGGTTGTTTTCGATCGGTAATATTGGTTGGATTTTGAATTGATCTTCTTTGCGATTTTCACTATCTTCAAAGAATCTATCCATCAGGTCTGATCCTTTGGTGGTCTTTCCGATATGATTCTCAGCAGGAAAGTTTGGGTGATTCTCTTCCCAAATGGTTGTATCATTAATATTATACTGCTTCCATCCTTTCAACGTTTCATTGGAATCTTTGAATCTCACATCTCCACATATTCCTTTACATTCTTGAAGATAATGATATCCTTTGGGTGCATAAGCTGCTCGACCTTGGTTAACTACCAAAATATCCAACTCAACACCTAGTTCTATCTTCAACTCGTAGTTCTTGACCGCTTCTCCAATACTAAATTTATAAACATTATCAACGACGAATATAGCTTCATCTGACATTTCTTTGAAAACCAATGTTACTGTTTTATTCTGATATTTTGGAGGGATTTGTGGTGTATAACAAACGAAGCCATAACCAAGACCGAGCTCGGACATTGGTTTTGGAGAATCACTTTCAATAACATTTAGACCCCAATAGACTAAGTATCCTTTAAAATCAACAAATGTTTTCAGTGGTGGTACTCGTAAAGCTCCTTGAACCAGTTTTGAAGTGTTTGCTGGGACTGCAGGTAAAGGATTTGCATTGAATTGTTTCAAAACTTCTCGCATTTTGAAATACTTCCAGGTCGTGTCACCAGCTTCAGATAAAGGAGCATCATAGTCATAGCTGGTTGGTGATATCAATCGAGACCCTTTAGAACCTATATCTACACCATTCATGAAGCCGAAGTTTGTTCCTCCGTGAAGCATGTATAGATTCAAGGAAGCATTTGTTGTTAAAATATCTTTCAAGTGTTTTGCAATGACGTCAGCACCACGTCGCTGATGAGGACTTCCCCAATAGTCTAACCAGCCTGTATAGTATTCAGAATTCACAAGGGGTCCTTTCGTTTGATATTTCCGCTGTTGTGCAAATGCTTCCTCCGGCGTAATCTCAGTTCCGAAATCAATAGTTGCAAAGATTTCCGGAGTTGTTCCGCAAGACATATAGTTGTCCGTATACCCATCTGTTGTAAATAGAACTGTATCTTCACCAAAATATTTCACATATATACTCTTGAGAAGTGAAAGATATTCTTTATCGCATGCATAATAATTTCCATATTCGTTCTCTACTTGAAATGCTATAATCGGTCCTCCATTTTTGTACAGTTTCATTGCTAATCTTGGAAAAAGCATGTCAAACCATCCCTGAACATAACGCATATAGGTTGGATCTGAAGTTCTCATTTCCATTGTTTGTTCATTCTTAAGGAACCATGGGAAACCTCCATACTCCCATTCAGCATCAACATAAGGTCCTGGGCGTAGAATCAACAGCATGCCTTCTTCTTGTACCACATCTATAAACTTCAATAAATCTTGTTCGCCATTGAATTTGTATACCCCTGGTTCTGGATTGTGGAAATTCCATGGTATATAGGTCTGTATAGTGTTTAAACCAAGTGCTTTTGCTTTTTGTATTCGATCTTTCCAATAGAACGAAGGAATCCGGAAATAATGTAATCCACCGGAAATATACCGGAACGGCTTTCCATCTTTAAGGAAACAATCATTTTGATAGTCGATTATGAAGGATGGTTGACCACGTGATTTTTCATTTGATGGGTCGTGTGGCAAGCAACTAGCCAATAATGTAAGAGACAAGAGAGTGTAAACCCATAGTGCTATCTGACCGTACAATTTCATTTATGGAGAGTCGTCGACCAATGTGGTCCGTAGCCGTGTCCGTTTGAGAGATTACCTGAAAAGAGAAGAAATTGTATGAAAACTTCAGAATTATGCGTTAATTATGCCCTTGACTAAAGTAGAAAAATATACTTGTTTTTGTCATAAATTCACGCGTGCTTTTAAGAATATACCCTTCCTTTATCAACATGTTCTTGCTTCGCCATTTGTCAACAACTTAGTTGAGTTTAAATGTTTCATGAATATGTGCTGTATAGTTGACCATAGAAATAAACCACATGACTTCTTGAGCCCCAAACTTGAATTGACTTTGATGAGAGCTAACTCTCACCACAAGAGGCTTGTACTGCAAACAAATAGCTAGGAATAAACTAACTGTGCCTTCCTATTAATAGAAAGTTTTCCAGCAGCAAATCTTATTTTTTCTAACAAGGTCTATTTTTTATTCATTTATCATTTTTCCTTTGTAAAACACTATCCGTTCTCACTCGATAATCGCGATTCCCTTCTATACAAAGATTTTTGATGATGAATTAAAAAAAACTTTTCATATAGACATATTATTATATCATACTTTTATTGATTGATTTTTGTGTCGATATTCCTTCTGCTACCAATTTTTGTAGTAATATGTTATGAGAAGTTTTCTCAAAAACAAGTGACCTTCTATTTTTGCTTCACGTACAAACTTGTCATATCCCTCATTCCAACACTTGATGCCTGTCTTGGATGTGTTTTTGATATCTTAATATTTTGACAACTTTTATTTGGGTGATTGAGAAACACGGATTGAATATTGTTCCGGATCAGATTACACGTCGTTCGGATTTATGGCACGCACCAAAAACTTATCATGAATTCCGGTTTTAAATGATCTAATAATCGAAAAACACCGCTTATCATTTGAATTTGTGGCATTTTTGTCAGAATTTAACTTTACTTAAAGGGGTAATCCACTTTTCTTCTAACTCGCTGATACTTCTTAACTCCATCGAAAGTATGGTTTCTATTTGGCGTCAACTGAAGTGTGGTGGTGGAGGAAGGTAAGGCAATCATTTCATATGCCGTTAGACTACTAAAACTGATAAAAATCGTTTCACTGGATAACTATAACTATGAGTCCTACGGATGCTGAAAGACCTGAAAAAATCTGGACATTTGTGCTTTGATAACTCAATTGATTTTCCTAATTTGACGATTTATGCTCTCCATATCTTTTGACATAGGCAGTAATAAATAACAAACATCGAGAGATGCCGCAGGTTGAATTTCAGAGAAAGCTAAATTATGATACTCACAACTTTGTGGGACATTTTACTAAAGACTATAGCTTTGATGTCGATGATTGGAGGTGAACAGCATTTGTGTTGAGTTGAAAGTTTTCGAGATTAGGATGTAACTAACACTCACTTGCTTTGAAAAGTGGAGGGGCTGGTCCCGGGGGGGGGGGGGGGGGCTTAGGCAAAATCGGGGACGGGGACGGGGACGGGGACATGCCGCTGGTCAGGGTCCCTTTTGACTCTGAAGATATCTGGCAGGGTCCCAAATTTATTTATTTATTTTCAAAATGTGCATCTGATAGGTCGATTTTTGGTTATTTTGTACAATTTTCAGGGTGGAAATCAGAAAATTTTCTGCTTTTTCCTCAGATTTTTGGTCATTTTTGCCGCTTTTTAGGGTGAGAAAAAGGGAAAAGATTTCAAATTTTCATATTGAGATTGACAGGGTCCCAATTTTACCAAAAATTCATATCCGACAGGGTCCACATTTCAAACTCCACCGGCACGTCCCCGTCGGCGGTCAAAGTTAGTGCCCCCCCCCCCGGGGGGCTGGTGCAAGAAATCAATTAAACGCGAAAAGAGTAAAATTATTTACTCAAGTGGGGCGCGCCCGCGTGGCATAAAGCGACCGTTTGCCAATTTCTATCAGATAAGACGGGAAGTTTCAAGTCTAGAAAAACATTCGAAATATTTTGTTTTGGTAGTTCAAATCATCGATCAAACGGAAATCTGCGGAGTTTGTCATCTTTTGATTTTTTTAGAATTCTTAGATTCTTTCGGGATTTTTTTCCACATTTCAGACTTTTTTCATTGATTTTCTAATGTAGAGGATCTCATTTTGTATTAGTCTTTCGAATTCATTAAATCTGGAACTGGTGTACCATGAAATACCTATTCCCGGTTTAAAAGTTATATTAAAAGTACGATGTTCCTCCCAGTGTTTATCTGATTATTTGAGTTCTTTTGTAAGATTTTTATACTTTTCTCAAACATGTAAAGTTTCCTCAGGAATTGAAATTGTTTAATTGAATTGTCATTACATCATTTGCAAACCGTTTTCCAAAAGGAAAAAGTGATTGACAACATATCAAACATTTTCTCATTTCGTTTGATGTCCGTTCTCGGTGCAGCTCTCTCGCTTCTAATCAAAACATTGCAGCTTTTATGGTAAACCCCAAAAGCCAAAAATGCTTGGTGGTTATGTTCGTCTACTAGACTTAAAATTTAGTTTTTTTATGATAATTGGGAAAAACTATAACCGAGGTAACTATACTTTGATATTCTTTATTTCAGGAATATGAATACCAGTGAAGAGGATCTCAACTCCAAGTTTTTTGGTAAAGATTCTGACAGCATTAGTAGCGATGAAACATTAGCACCAGAACAAGTTGAAGCCTGGCTTGATAAACATGAAGACTTTGTTGCCTCATATTATGCACGAAAAGCTAGTAAATTTTTATTGGATGCCTTCCTACGTACTAAAACGAGTAATAGACCTGCAAGTAGGACAGGATCGCCACTCCCATTTGGATCATCTGGATCAGCCATAGATATCGGTAGAAATGCATCACCTTTAGCATATGGAGGAAATGCACCTGCATCTGGTTGTAGTACTCCAAGAAAAAGTTCTGTTGATACAACTAGTGGACTTCTTAAACCTTTGATTAGTCACATTGATGGTATTCCAAGTTTTATACGATTTGAAAGATCTTTGTCGAGACCAAGGCATCGGAAATCAAAAGAAGAATTGAAAGAACTTAGGCTTGTAGATGAACAAGCACTCTTAATGGAACTTGCTACAGACATTGCAAATGATTTAGAAATTACCAGTTTATGTCATAAAATTCTTCAAAACGTTAGTATTTTAACAGACGGTGATAGATGTTCTTTATTTATGGCTCAAGATTATGGCCCAAATGGACAAAAAGTTTTAGTTTCCAAAGTATATGATGTAAATGCTGACTCCAGTGTTGAAGAGGTTACCGATAAAGAAACAATTATGGTTCCCTGGGGTTGTGGTATTGTTGGATGGGTTGCTGAAAATGGAAAAACTCTAAATATTCCAGATGCCTATTCTGTAAGTATAATTCAGACTGACGTAGGCGTATAGTGGTATGGTGGTTATCATCCTTAACTCCTGCCTGGGAGGTCCGAGTTTGATAGTTGTTTTGGAGAACGCAACGACCTATTGAATAGTTTTAATTACTCCACAGCAGTTATATCTAGAGACAAGATAATTTAACACATTTTTATTGGCTGAGGAAAAGTAATGTATGTGGAGTAATTTGTTATTCAACAGGCTGTCGCGTTCTCCAAAACATATATACCCACCGTGTCTCTACAATTCAAGTGGCAAGTGAATATGCCTTCACCCATTTCATGTGTTAACCCATGCCATGCGTGAGCATTGCTCTCCCAGTGTCGTTCGAATTTCATGGTATATGCCATGGCTTGGCAGCTCTCATCTGTCAAGTTGCAATGTCTGTCAGCGCCGTGATTCCTACTCCTTTGTGGGTAGGACCCATCCCGCATGCATTCGTAGGGCTCATATCTAATTCAGACTGACATCAGTTTTAAGTGTCAGATTGCTCTTGTGATCTTTTTCTCTGAATAAGTAACTTGCATCAGTGGAGGCTAACATGCATAGCCTTCAAATGAATGACCTGGCTGGTCATTAAAATAAACTATATTCAGCTCCGCTCACAGCTCTACTCTACCATTTTTGTTTTGATTTAACTTTGTATTTTAATGACCAGACAGGTCATTCATTTGAGGGCTATGCATGTTAGCCTCCACTGATGCAAACGTTACCCACTCTCACGGTATGTGATAGGGAGAAAATTGAGACATAATGGTTATGATGTGGGCTACTTTTCACCTTTTTGTAAGATTTACCGATTTGGGCAAATTTTATTTTCCTGATGAGAGAAAAAAATTTGGCGTGATGACTAATATAATGATGGGTGCCACTGGACTAGCTGTAAACAGAATATGCCTCAGAAACTTGTAAACAGAAAAAATGTAATCAGAAACAGTAGATATACCTTGTTCGTTAAATGATACAGTTGTGTTTCACCGTGACATACTGAAACCATCAGAGTATACTACAACCCCATATTTTGCAAGATTTTCAATTTGTATTAGATCGTAGTATACTAAGAGGTCATAGTATACTGATGTTGTAGTATGCTAAGAGCTAAGAGACTTTTTCCTCAGTGATGATGTACATACTATTTTGGCAAATAATTTTGCTTATATGTTTAAAATATTTAGGATAGAAATATTTCAAAAGGTAGACCAAGAGCAAAGATTTCTACACATTGGCCATATACCAACTTTTTAAATGATTAGCACCTAATTAATTCTCTTCCTTTTAAAAGAATAAAAGTTATCGAGGTATTTTTCATTGTTGAGGGACCTCTGAAGATTTATATGCACTTGATGAATAGAATGTTAACAATGATGTTATAATATTAATGTTATGTTTTACTACTAAAATTTATGGCCAGGTCTTAGTATGTTACAGTTAAACGTGAATATATGTCAAAAGAAAAAAATATGAAAATTATTATGTAGGGGACATTAGGCAAGCAAGGGGCATTACACAAAGTTATGGTATAAAAGGAAACTTGTCCCATGAATAAATTTTCATGCATATCAGACCATCATTTTCTTATACACAGGACAGTATAAATTGTTTTAGAATTTTATGTTGGATTTTACATCAAAGTATTTAACAATGTGTAGTTATTTCTCAGTGACTGAATTGTTTGTTATAAAATCACTGGTTGGTGATATAATTTAAAAAAAACTTGTCATATTCTGAAAATTTTACATTTGTTTGTAAGGAAACACAGCAAGGGACTTCATTCAAGTATCTTATTTAATTGTTATTATTCTAAGTTTAAAAACTAAATGGTTCTATTCACTATTCATCTATCAATTTGCTTTTTTATTTTATTTACTTTTTACAACTCTATTTTTTCTTGTCAAGTTTTCAGTTTATTTAATTTGGCATAGTTCTGATAACCCTATTTCCCAACATTGATGTACTTTTTAATTAACTAAAACTGAACCTCCCAAAATTTGAACGTTGAAAACTCTTTTACTAAAAAATACTGGAGCAAAAATAAATTATCAATTCACAAAAAGCAGCAAGAAGAGCTATTTTCTTGATCATCTATGATTGTTTACATTCAATAATAAATTATTTCTTTTAGAAAAAATATTACACAGCTACAATAGCTAAACTGCAAATAAAATAAGTTCAACAAAGCTTTCTGCAATAAAACTCATACCATAAAGATACCCTGATAACCTTATCCAGGGGATTAGAATACAGAATACTATTCAACAAATAAAACCAGATTTTTCTGTAGCCCTTTAAATCAATATCTACCTCACTTCAACATTTTGGTATTGTTACCAATTCAACTTTTTGAATTTTAGAACAGAAATTTAAAAAACCCAGTGCTTTTCTACTGCATAGGAGTATTAGGGTTTGAGAATGTCTGGTGTGTTCAAACTTGACCTCTGAAAAGCTACCCTCTAGCCTTGGAGAGACTGAATTTTGCAAAAAAGTGACCCTTAAAGACAGGATTTTTAAAAATATTCTTCACCTCAGAGAGAGAGTCTTTTCGTTTTGAGTGTGACTCTTTTTTGCTACTGTGTTGAAACCACCTTCAAGGGAATTAGGTCTCGCTAGGGATATCGTTTACTCATGGTAGCAAGTACTTAAAAAAAAAGTAAACGAAGTTTGATTATCAGTTCATTTAGGAGTAGTTTTGAAAACTCGTTTCAATTACAATGCATATTTTTGATGCACTTCAAAATTCGCAAATGATCACTTTCATATTAAAAAGTTAAATCAGTTAGAGTTAGATCAATAAAAGCATATTTTAAGCAAAATATTTAATGATATATTTTAATTTATAGGATGATAGATTCAATAAGGACATTGATAAGAAGACTGGATACTACACAAAAAGTATTCTTTGTATGCCAATCAAGGCAAACGTTGACGAGGTAACTTGAATGTTTCTGATGAGTTCACCTTACTTTAAGGACATAGTTTCGAACTTAACCTGGCAAAATAACCATAAGGAATTGGCAGAAATTTGACTATCTGAAAAATTACCTGTTTAAATTATATATTGTTGAATTTCACTAGGATGGAAATTCCGAAGTAATTGCTGTTGCACAAGTTATGAATAAACAAGGTGCCACACTAAACCATGCATTCACAAGAGAAGATGAAAAGGTCATTAATTACTAAGGGTTTTTATCATTGTTCATAGAATTTATATTTTGGCAAGCAATTCATTTAAGTGGGTTCTTTCAGTGAATTACTTGTGTATAATGTTGTCCAATGAACAACCACGTTTTCAAAGGTTTGCCACCCATAATTGAATCTTATTTTTTACAAATTACTCCTCAACTAATAGACAAGTAGAACTTTTAAATGGAAAAAAAATCATACCCAAGATACCTGCACCACTGAACTGTTTATTTGTATATGAATTTTTGACATGTTGCTGTTGATTTCCTTGAAATCCGCAATATTTTTTTATCACTTTCAATTTAAAAGCCAATTGATGTTCTTTTTTAAAGCACTTTTTTTATGATCTGCAGATAAAAATATTAAATCTAAAGATAACATTAGAAAATAAAATACTGTATTTTTTTACAAATACCTAGAAAGATTGAATATGGATTTTTGTGATTTCTCTTGTAGATTTTCGAAAGGTATTTGGTCTTCTGTGGCATTGGTATTTGTAATGCTCATCTCTTCGATCAGCTACAGCAAGAACTGAAACGAAATAGGGTAGGTAACACATGTTTTCTTTTTAAAGTAAATTATCAGTATAGGATTAAAAATCGTAAATCCTTGCTTGATGATTGATATATAAATGTTATATTTTCATTAACTCTTTTAAGTTAGCTGTACATAAAAACTAGATATTAAAAATGATAATTGTTTTTAAATTATTTTTGTTGACAGGTGTTATTGGATTTGGCGCGAGCCATTTTTGAAGAACAAAGCACATTACATGACGTGGTCCATAAAATTATGATGAACACCCAATCTCTTTTACAATGTGAAAGGTGTTCTGTCCTTTTGGTTGATCCTTCTGCTAAGGTATTAAGAAAAATCTTCTCTTGTGGAATGATCTGATTATATAGTACTTTTCCTTATTTACTACAATAATAATACAAAAGGTTATCAACGAACTAGTTACTTGTCTTTTTGTTCAAAAATAAGCTTTTTACAGTTTTGAGATTAAATCTATATAGTCCGGCGGCGAAAAGGGCTTTTTTGCATCAACCCTTACAAGTAGTAAATATGGGTTTTTATTTTATTTTCTCATTATATGGTCCCTTGGGACCCCAAAACCGGTTTTTGCCAAGCTGGCAAAGCTGGGGAAAATTTTTTATGGGGGCTTGAAGGGGGGTAGGGTCATTTTAGCCTGGGGGTCCTTAGAAAGTCGAATTTTGAAGTTCTCATTTAGCTAAAACTGATTGTGCCATCAGATAGAGCTTGAAGAGTAGATCTCCAAAATGGGGTCATTTGTCTCATTTAGTGGACTTAGTCCCCCGGAATTGGCCGATACGTCTTTAAAAATACAATATTTTGTGCTGACGTCAGCATTTTTGAGAAAATTTTCAGCGAAAGATTCCAGTTTTAACAGATGCGTCTCGAAGAGTACTATCGATTAGAGGGCTCATTTATAGGGTTTCCTAGGCTAGATCATGAGATATTAGAGTTTGAAATTTTGCTGACTCAGCAGAAAAGGGCAAAAAACGTTGAAAAACGCTGAGTCAGCAAAATTTCAAACTCAAATATCTCACGATCTTGCCTAGGAAACCCTATAAATGACCCCTCTAATCGATAGTACTCTTCGAGACGCATCTGTTGAAAGTGGAATCTTTCGCTGGAAATTCTCTCAAAAATGCTGACGTCAGGATAAAATATTGCATTTTTGAAGACGTATCAGCCAATTCCGGGAGACTAAGTCCGCCGAATGTGACAAATGACCCCATTTTGGAGATCTACTCTTCAAGCTCTATCTGATGGCACAATCAGTTATAACTAAATGAGAACTTCAAAAATCGACTTTCTAAGGACCCCTAGGCTAAAATGACCCTACCCTCTTCAAGCCTGCATTAAAAATTTTCCCCAGCTTTGCCAGCTTGGCAAAAACTGGTTTTGGGGTCCCAAGGGACCATATGATGGGAAAATAAAATAAAAACCCATATTTACTAATTGTAAGAGTGATCCTGGATCGCCGCCGGACTAATACGTCAAATGGGAGAAACGTGGTCAAGTGATGATTATCGCTCTATCATTGAACACCATTTTCTTCACTTCAGGGTTTATTTTCAAAAGCTTTTGACTTGGAAGCAAGATATTACATCGATGAAAATGGATCAGTTGAAAGGAAACAATCATGGTAAAAACTGAACTAATTTTCATCATTTTTCTAAATAAATGTAGATATTAGACCCTCCACATCACTTTACTCTGTTTGCTACTCTTACATCAAAAACACTCTACTTTTCCTGTTTAGTGGGTCGTCTGAAGTCAGATTCCCAATCAATATCGGTATCACTGGAACGGTTGCAACCACAGGAGAGGTATTATAGATGTTTCTTACTTAATATTATAGGTGAAATAAAATTTTGCAAGAAAAACTTGACCTTCTGGCTTTATGCGACAGCAGTCGAGTATATTTCTGTCGTTCATTATTGCCAGTTCACTAGTAGAAGAAAAACTACATACTGCAAACATGAGTGGTGTGATTCTAATTTTATTACCTTACTGGCTTGTTTTCATTTTATTAGACATTGAATATTCCAGACGCATATGAAGATCCCAGATTCGATCCTTCAGTAAGTTATTCTTCTTAATTTAATGATATAATTAAATTGGTTTTTATAGGCACCTACTTCTTGTTTTGATATTTTCATTTGAGAAGGGTGTGATACCTTTTACATAAGTGATCAGTTAACCAAATGGTACTACACATCTAAATAAAATACCTGTTTTGAAAACTTCAAGATTCGATAAAAATACTTAAATTGGTTTCCAAGATAGTATACTGTTAATACTGTTTCCTTTTTGTTACCTCAGGTTGATGGCGGTTCAGGGTTTAAAACGAGAACAATTTTATGTATGCCAATCAAAAACTCAAAGGGTGATATCATAGGTAATTTATATCTTGTTCTCTACACTCTTGTTTGCTCTTTTCGTTAGGCTTATTAAAGGACCATTGAATTAATTAACCAATTGAATTATCGAAATTTTATGTGATATAATTGTTCAGTGTTTTTATGCGTTGTAATTAGTTAAAACGATTTGGCTGGAGCACAGCCAAGCAAATGTACTTATGAAAGGGTTTATAGGAAACTTTGGAATATATTTTTGTTTTGTCTTTTTGTAAACTATTTAGGTGTTGTTCAGTTGTTGAATAAAATGGATGGAAAACCATTCAATCCAAATGACGAAAACCTGTTCGAGGTATGTCTAGATATATTCGCTTCAAGTCTGCACTCTTTCTTACCATGACGTGGAAACCACTCTCAAGGGAATTAGTCTCATTACGCTCACATGGTTTCTACATGGTAGTAAGAATTAATGCACACTTTAAGCGAATAGACTGTGGATCTATTCCCTTAGATTTGAGGTCAACCAATATTCATGAAAATGTTCAACAAAATATTTTGATATTTCACGCTTTCTGAACTATGACTCTTCTATATACAAAATATAATATTCAAGTTATTGTGTCTTCTTTTTAGGCCTTTGCGATATTTTGTGGAATGGCCATTCACAATACCTACATCTACGAAGAGTGTGTGAAAGCAAATGCAAGGCAAAAAATTGCTTTGGATGTAAGTTATCAATCTATGCATTACTACTGTGTCCCCTTTATATATAAAATGTAAAGGTTAACTATGATTGCAAGCCTTCACTGCTGAACTTAATCTATTTCGAAAAAAATTAGATGAAAATATTTAAATCTAATCTGCGCAAATTGAAAGGATACATGTCTTCAAAGAAATTTTTTTTTTTCACTTTCTAAAATAGATCTCTGGTAGCGCTACCTTTATAACATCGTATCAATTATGATAGAGGTTTCATCTTTCATTCATAGGTGTTATCGTATCACGCAACGGCATCTGATAACGAATCTGTTCATCTCGTTGTAAGTGGGCCATATCTTTATATTATCGAATCCTTTTTAGTGAAGTAGACCAAACGTAATCTGCCAAAACTAAATCGCTGTTCACTATGGTGGACTGCTAGCTTCTCTAAAGAACATGGAGTACGGCTCCTTAAGCAAATTTTATGTTATTTGCAGAAATTAAAAGCCATATTTTATGTATATAATATCATGTGGCTCAAATAATTGCTGCCCAACTATTTATTATTAGGAGATTACCTGGCAAGTAGGTGTACGCAGTTCGTCCTTTGTAAGACTCGTAAATACTGTGTACTACATTTCGTACCTTATAGCCTTGTTATCTATGTCCTCGTAATCCAAAATTCAATCATTCTGCTCTTTGGATTTGATTCTAATCGTTACAGAGTAAACAAAATATTTTCAATGTTTCTAGAGGGAAATCGTACCATCGTCCAGGACATTTCATTTGAGAGAGTTCAATTTCGACGATGCTGTTCTATCAGACCGTGAAACGTGTCTTGCTACTATTCGAATGTTCCAAGATTTACGTTTGATTCAAAGATTCCGAATTGATTATAATGTAGGTAGCTCTTCAAAGGGTTAGAAATTCCGAAAATTCATTTTGGGAGGCCATCTTTGCTCTGATATTCTTGCTCCAATTAAAACTTTAATAGCTTGACTTTACAAAACATTGTGCTGGTACATTTTGTTGAAACGAAACCTTTCCAATTCTCGGACTTACGTCAAATCTGATGCAATAGCTTGCTTGTTTGTGAGCCACAACGATTCTACTGTTCTATTAAGCCATAACGTGTTAGCATGGTCTTAATTGAGCACTTTAATTTCGATACATTAAAAACATAAATCACTCGCTGACACTTCACTTTTTTACATTCAGGTTTTATGCAATTGGGTTTTGACTGTCAAAAAGAATTATAGAAACGTCATTTACCATAACTGGAGGCATGCTTTCAATGTGGCTCAGTCAATGTTCTTATTCTTAAAGGTAATTTGATATTCTGACCTAAAAAATTCATTCGAGATGGAAATTTTTCTTCACAGTCATGATTGATAGGATTCATTTTCGAGGATTTTACGTTCAAACCGTGAAGTTCAGTGAAGTCTTCAATGTGTTCTTAAATTATTTAAGAATTTTGATCATACTGGCAGTCATCCTAGATTTTGATTCGTCATCTTATCAAAAAAGATATACGTCTGTCAATCAAGCTACTAGTAGGCATCCTTCTTATTTTCTTTTTCCAAAGAATCAATTCTTTTACCATAGGAACTGCAAGAATTCAAGGTACATTTTACAGACGAAGAAAAATTGGCCTTATTGGTGGGATGTTTATGTCATGATCTCGATCACAGGGGAACAAACAATACTTTCCAAGTCAAGTAAGCATTATTATTGACTGTGTTTTTACTCCCAAAAGTCAAATTTTCGAACAAATAATGCATTACAAAGTCACACAGAAAATGTTTCCTCCACATCCTTCCTGCTGCTCGACAAGGCGCTGCGCGAGAACTTAGAGATTTACCTGGCATTTACGTTTGACACATTTACTAGTTTACTTTTTGAATTGAATAAAAAATGGATCTTACACTTTCTTTTGTGTAGGAGTGCTTCGCCTTTGGCTCAATTGTATGGTACATCTGTCATGGAACATCATCATTTTGATCATTGTATCATGATCTTACACAGCTCCGTAAGTTTTAATATTGCATTACCACAACCTCTATAACCATAATCTCCCTTTTACCTAATCCCTACTTGCGTTTTTTGTTTTTGTGAATCAGTACTACCATTATAGCCTCAATTGCTAGCTAACTAGAATAGAATGTAGACAAGTCATGTTGTGACTTTTGGACTTTTTAAATATAAATAAAGGATGAGAAAATATTGTGACTTGAAGGCTATGAAAGAAACAGTGTAAAAAAAGTAAACAGTGTAAATAAACCTGTATTAAAACTCAAATATATTTTTTGACTTGAAAAAGTTGTCTTGTATCCTCAGATAAGAAACCCTTAAGCCAAACAATTTCTATTTCTCAAAAATGGAATCTTTGTTCTACTTTTTATATTTCTGTCTCTGTAGGGAAACGAGATTTTCAACACTTTATCACCAGAAGAATACAATTTGACCATCAATGTTTTGGAGCACGCAATCTTATCTACGGATCTGGCTTTGTACTTCACGTAAGTCTTCAATTATTTTTACCACCTTCATTATGCCATCCTTTATTAGCTCTAGTTTAGACGGCCGACTTTCTGCCCTGTTTATTTTAAACGTTAGAGCTGGCAGAAAATTGGCTGTTAAAATCCATATTCCATATGAACAGCCCCTTAACTTGAAAAAGACTTAGATAGAGAAGGCAATGCATTGACGTCAAAAGAGGCCAACGGATTGATTTTGAACGGTCTTCTTTAATCCCCTTTGAATTAACACTGAGAATATTATGGGTAAACGTAGACCGTCTAAACCAGGGCTTATTTTTAAACTTTTTTATCTCTCGAATTGTCTAAATTCCTGATAGTTCTGTTAAATTACTGAAGCATCTATGAAACCAAGAATATCTGATTCCAAATTTGACTCGCAGTTGTTTTCCATCATTTAGGAAACGAAACGACTATAAAGCCATGGTAACCAACCAATCGTTCGAATGGGAAGATAACAGTAAACGTTCACTACTGAGGTAAAATATACTATTCAAGGAGAAGCGAAACTCGCTGTTTCATTGGACTGGACTTTCGAATTTTTATAATATTTCTTTATGTATTGGGCAATCCTAGAAAAACTTTTACATATAGGAGGGTTTTTCCCCATAGACAGGTAACGAATCCACCCCTTCGTACGTGGTTGATTTCAGAACTCTTCTTGACTGTGTACTCTACCCCCATGAACCGATTTTATCGGAAAAACCCATTTTTTCGCTAGAGGTTTTCATAGAAGCTTGTGTCGTGTCAATAAATGATTCTGTATTTTTGTTCACAGGTCAATGTTGATGACAGCCTGTGATATTTCAGCTATCTGCAAACCATGGAAAGTTCAACAAAGGGTGAGTGAACTGATTATGAATTGCAAGTTTTAAAGCTAACAATGAAATGACACGACACTTACAACTTATATTCCTCCAACAAATGTGATGCCGTTTAAGGGCGTTACTCTCCTTGAAGGACCCTTTTTATTGCCTATTTTTATAGGCAAGGTTTTAGATAACTCTTTTCATGTTTTTCCAGATTTTCAAAATTTAAACTCCAAAAAATTCCTTAACAAAGATGAAACACCAAAGGCACGTATATTTTCATATTCAGAATAACAATAACTATGACTTCTATAGCTATTCGATGTTTTACTCTTAGGTTGCTCATTTGGTGGCGGAAGAATTTTTCCAACAAGGCGACTTGGAATTGAAGAAACTCAATATGACTCCTATCGTAAGAATCAAATTTTCAGAATTCACTTTTCAGAATTTGAATTTAACACCTCGAAAGCCTCAGCTCGTTATTACATTCTGGATACGGCCTTAACATTGACTAAAAGACTAACACACAAAGGCTATTCCAGGAAATTGCCAACCACGATTGGAGTCTATGCCCGATTGAACCGCCTCTATGGGTTCTATGAAATCGTACATGGGTCGCGGCGCTTCTAAGGTCCCTACGGTATCCAGTCAAAATTGAGCGTGGCGTAACGCCCCCTTCCTCAGAAATGGCCGATAATTTGTCTCTTATTCGAAAGGCAGTCGAAAAATTACAAGTGGTTCGATGTTTTTATTTTTAAAGGGACATAACAGTACATGCGAAATTTGTAAACAAACTGTATGCAGCGGGTACAAAATCAAAACAAATGTCACATGTCAAAATAAAAAATCAAACCAAATATGGCTAATTTTGATTGTTCAATTGTTTTACAAGTTTGTTTTGGACACGTGATTTTAATTGTTCTCTTTAATGACACGTGGTTCGCGCAATGTTTACATTTTGCTACTTTAATGTCCCTTTAAATGAAAAATTTCCAAATTATCTTTTAAGGAAATGATGGATCGTGCTAAAAAAGACAAACTCCCTCAAATGCAAGTTGGATTTATTGATGGTGTCTGCCTCCCTATATACGAGGTATAAAGTATTACGGTTTATAATAAGTGATTCGTCGCAGAAATCATTATCTATCTATTCCATGCACAAAAATCACATAACAGGATTTTGAATACAAACTTTCATAAGCTATTTTAATGAACCATGTACACATCAAATCATAACAGAGAGACCTGATACTTCTATATAAATGTAACAACGCGAATTTATACATGATAGTCAATGATAGCATTTTATTAACAAAACTATTTTCATTTCATAGACTTTATCTACCCACTACCCTTACTTCAAACCTTTGTTGGATGAATGTTTGAACAATCGTAAACATTGGAAAACGCTGGCTGACGACAATATCAAACGACAAGGAAACAAGAAAATCGAAGAGATAGTTGATTAAATGAGTCAAGAGGGAAAGCAAGTCAAAGGTAAGCGAGGCAAGGGTACTCTCAAATATCTGATAAACGAGAGGATAGATAATTTCAAAGTGTAGTTGGTCAATTGGTAGCTATGATTTCTCGAATTTTTCACGTTTTATTAATTATTTCAGAACCGTTTCTTCAATTCCTCGAGGTTAGTCCTTTTTCAAAAGTGAGATTCGAATAGATATTCTTTGCCCTCGAATAACCTTTTTTTACTGTTTCAAAACAAATTTAAGAGAGGGATATGTATATTTTCAAGAGAGTCAATCAATTTCTAAAATCATCATTAAATTTCAGGCTGAAATTAGAAGACGATCACGTGCTTTGATGTTGATCAGTTCTCCAATAAACACGCCTTGCACCTCTGGTAATGATCAATGCTCAGCGACACTAATGATATGCTCAGCGACACTAATGATATGCTCAGCGACACTAATGATTATATCAGAAACGTTTCAATGTCATTGGGAGAAATGATGTTCTCCTTATGAATAAAAGAAGACACACAGCCGAATTTCTATAAACGTGGTGGTTCAATGCTGGAGAACGTCAGAACCAAGATTGCACCCCGTCATTTTTTGGATGATTCTATATTAGAATTAGTTACAAACTACTTTATTTTTAAAGACATACGACCAGCACTGAATGTCGATAAAAACTGGCATACAACGTTGATTCAACGTTCATCCAATGTTAAATGGACGTTGTGAACATTATATAAATGTTGAAACAACCTTCTGTACCAGCTGGCTAGCCTAGGTTTCAGTGGTGTTAGAGAATACAGTAGCCTAAAGAATAGAACACAAAATCAACAATAATAATAGGCCATTCCATTTCATATCCATACATGGGGTGGAAGAATATTTTCCCGAGAAAAAGTTCCAGATGGTGCTTTTTCATTTTTCCAAGGGGGTAAAAGACTGATTTCTCCAACCCCCCCTTCTGTATGGTTCTTTAATGTTCCATCGATGGCCCAATAAAACATTGATTGCTAACATCAAATTTGTTTTGACCTGTTGATGCTTTTTTGCTTTCAAACAGAATTCATAGAACAATGATTTTTGGTGTTTTGAATTTTTTAACACTACTGGAATCTTCTTAGTCTAGTAAATAGAGTGTGATGTCTTGAGTAAAATTTCAGTCGACCAGAGTTTAGACTAATGCACATAATTTAATATCAGGACTTTAGTTTCTTTTCGTTTTTTTAGGAATTATTTAATGAAGGAAAGAAGATAGATTATAATAAGATGCACAATATTATTATTATGTATTATTACTGAATGACTTTATTATGTTATATTTTGTAGATTGAATAGTCCAAATTTATCAAAAAGTGAACAATTTTATAGCTGTTGTACCAAATTTAAATGATCATTTCTTCTAAAAATTAAAGTCAAAAATAGATACATTGATATGCAAAAATTTTGAGAATTAATAAAGTGAATAAACACTTATCTGTAACTGTACGAATGTTACAACATCATTACAATGGTATTATCCTGATCTAAATAATAGATTCTTTCTTTGTATAGTATAGTATATCTCACCCCAGTACCCCGTAATATTATTGCACCAATTTTATACAAGAAAAATTATATTACTATTTTACTATACATCACTCACTGTACTATACGCGTGTAAAGTTTTTATGTTTTGTTTGTTTTTGTTTGTTTGATTTTCATCTGCTTCTGTTTCGTTTTTCCCTTTAATTTGTCTTTGTTTATTTAATTACCCCAAGAAAATTAAATACTTGAGACTCATTGCATATGTAGCTCTGTAAAAAATTTTATCTTTATATTTCTTTTTGACAGATTGTTTAAAATATCTTCGCAAATGATGAAATAAAAAAGCATGAAAATACTTCAAATGTATTTATATTCTGATTTATCTCAAAAAATCTATATTCATCAATTTTTCTGCTCAAAATTCATTCCAGTAACACATAAGTTATTAAAATTGAATCAGAGGCTAATGAAATTTGAAATATTTATTTCAAAATATTTTCAATGCGGGTCAATGCTGCACCTAGCTGCTAGCATCAACAAACGGATAGCGGTATTTCGAATCCGAAAAAATATGTTCTTCAAAGTATATTTTACTATAATTTTTACTTGCAATATTTAGGGGCTAAAATGAGGCATTATCTTACTTTGTGACAAGAAAAAGTTACTGTAATACCGTTTTCACTTTTTGGACCTACCTGGAAATGTGACAGCACCCAATTTTCGAAATGAAACACTACACTATTCTTATTGTACTATTAGTATACAGGCTCTTGCTGTATATTATATTGAAAAAGAGATTACGGAAATGACGGACTGTATAAGTTCTGGTGAGTTCAATCACAACAAAGAACACAGATTTGATCTGTAGCTTACACGCTACACCGTATTCTCAATCTTAAAAATCCTTGAGTGGATTCATTTCGGCCGGGATCACAATTCCCATAGAATTATTATTACCTTATCATACGAAAATAAGTAGACAGATAATCAACGGCCTCGAAATTAAAACGCAAAAAATTAACACGAATTTTCTTTGCTTTTTCAAGGACAGCATGGCCGGTTTGAATTGAAGGGGTGTTTCAAATTACATGTCTACTTATTTCCGTGAAATAAAGTATTCTAGATCAATCCCTTTTTGTTATGCTTCCAGGGAGGTACCAGGTTTGCCGGATGACAGATGGATGCCGCCCGACTTTTAAAAATCGGAAACTTTTGGGTCAAAGATTGAGGGAAAAGTCGAAATTTTGTCCTTGTTTGTATCTTAAGTTTTGCACGAAGTCGAGTCTCGTTTAACTTAAGGAAACTGCTACAAAGAACAAAGAGCGTTAGAACTTTACAAGAAGAAGCTTTTAAGTTCGAACCATCAATTTCTTTAAGGTCTTTTAGGTACTAAACAATGGACGTAATGTTAAATTCTAAATGTCTCCTCCAAGGCGAAAACGTTATTAAAAAGAAAGTCAACGTGAAAGTCTTTGTGTCCGTTTTGGGTACAAAGAGACGATTTCTAACGATCAACATCATTTAAAAACACTTAAATGAATAAGCTTTTCACTGAAATAATTTGATTTGAAAAGAAAATTTTCCACTATCTCATCAATTTTGGCAACATAAAAAACATATGTTTTGGCTTATCAAAAGATGTTTTACAGTCCCTAAGAATCTGATAAAATTGTCGATGTGCAATATTTCCAGTGCGACGATTTGGGAGGTCACTTGCTACTCCTGAGGGTTGTACCCCCGATAGTAGGTTTGTAAGGTGACGGGAATGTATGAGCCAAAAATCGAATATCGACACTAATAGATTAGAAAGATTTGCGTTTTTTGGGACCCTTAGAGAGATTTTTCAAAATTTTTTGTCGATTTTCACTCGATATTTGTCAAAATTTCTAAAAATCACGACCCTTTGAAAGAGGAAATTTAGATTTTCGTGAATTTTGGACCCTTTCAGAGACTCAATCTGCTTTTAATGGTTTTTGTATCCTTTTGAGAGACTTTCGAGGATGTGAAAAAGGGACCCTTATGATACCCGGCACCCATTTTGCCTAGGTACCCCCCTCGGGATTGTATTCAGAATGAACGAGAAAGAATTGTGAGGTTTGATAGTTTACAGGCACTTTGATACAAATTTTCGAGATGATATAATATCATACCAATCAAATCATATTAGGTTGTACCTTAAATATAAGCTAGCAATGAGCATTACTTTATGGTCAGCGGCATGATGGATGAAAAACTGCTCTTTGTTTGCTAGGTGAAAAAAAGACCGAGGTCCTAACTGATTGGTTCAAGAAAGCAAAAGCACCCCTTAATTTAAGTAGATATATGTGTACATGCATTACTTTTTGACAACTTCTGTGACCGCGGGGGACACACTTAGGTAAAATTGGGTACGTGGACGTGCCACTGGTCTTAGTGTCCCTTTTTTAGGTTCTGAAGGTATCTGACAGGGTCGGCTTTTGATTATTTTTGGATGGTGGAAAAGGTAAAATTTTAATTTTTTTGTCCACTTTAACTCGTTTTTTTCACTTTTTAGGGTGAAAATGGGAAAATTCTTCGGCTATTAGTTCTGACATGGTCACAAATTTACCAAATATTCATATCTGACAGGGTCCACTTTTCAAACTCCAGCGGCACGTCCCCGTCGGCCGTCAAGATCAGTGCCCCCGAGTCCTGTGGTAATATAGTGTTTCAATTCTAGTAAAGGTTTTATTTGACCACCTTTATTAAATCAAGTCACGTAAGAATAATGCTTAAAATATTATCACAAGTTTGAACTTTACAATCAATGTGTAGAAAGTTGCTCAAACAATGTAACATAAAAACACGTAAAAGCGAGTAAATATGGGATAAACATAGAATGAAGCCAATTTTGCTAAATATCTTTGGAGCCTGTAGGTCAGTTACTGGTTCTTTTATAACATTTAAAAATGCTGCGCTTGGCTTTTATTTTTAGTAGCTGTTGGATTGTAGCTTGCAGTGAGTCTCTTAACTTACTGTAGCTAGGTAAAACTTTATAACAAAATGGGCCTAAAAAGATAATCAAATAAACAAATTCTCACTGCAAAATTTTATGCTAATTTTCCCCACTGAATTTTCTGACTGGAAAACAATGGAAAATCAATCTCCATCGAGTTTCAGTCAGTTATTTTTACCCCGAATGAGTGAAAGAATTCTACCGGGCCTGCGAGAAGAGGGTGTTCTAATAACTCAAAATAACCTGTATTCAGCGGGATCGATCCTAAAAACTTGTGAAAATGTGGTCCTTCCCTTCCTTCCAAAGATGCATGCAGTGATACAGACGAAGATTGTGCACGATTCAAAGATTTGTGCGGCGTGAACAGTTATGTTGACAAACACTGCGTCAAATCATGCGAGAGGTGTGGTGGAGAGGGTGGAGCCACCACAACAACAACAACAACAACAGCTTCTCCTAGCAAAGGAAATGGTGCTACTACAAGCACAGCAACAACATATCCCATGGCAACAAAAGGTCAGTTCGTCATTCAGAAGCTCAGATATGGTGAGACAGAAAATTATCACCTTTATTTTTGGAAAAGCCTTAAGATCTCAACTATGAAATGATACTTTTACTTATCAGTTATTCTCCCTTGATTTAGTTCCATGTGTCGACAATGATCCAGATTGTCCAGGATTAGTAGACTTGTGTGGAATAAACAGTTATGTAGACAAATACTGTTTGAAGACATGTCCTGAAGCGTGTAAGAAGTTGAACAATGGAGATGGCGATGGTGGTGAAAGTCAAGGAAATAAAAATGCGAAATGTGGAGTTTCAGAGGTAATGAGAGGAAGTTAGAAAGTCGCTTTTAATTAAAATCAAGCCTAAAAAATACGAGAAAAATATCACTCTCCCATCTAAAGGGATATGGCGAACGTGACAACTTGGCCTAGTCAGATTAGACAAAACAATTAAAATACGTGCTATGTGTGGATTAATCAGAGTCTGCTCGGAAATCACGAGATGATACATGAATATTTCATTATTCCATTGATCGATGATGTTGTTTTCCAGGTATCGCAACCTCGAGTAGTAAACGGTGTTGAAGCACAGCCAGGTGCTTGGCCATGGATCATTTCCTTACAAACAGTTCGAGGATCACATTTTTGTGGCGGGACTATATTGACACCGACATGGGTAAGAATTTCTTAGTGCTTTTATTCAATTTATCTCCAAGCCCGTCAGATCTGTAATCATACCGATCCAGACATTCGACATTCTGGCACAAGATTACATTTTGGCAAGAAACAAAGTGAAAGATTTCTTTAAGAAGACATTGTCCAGGTTCCGTTGGAACGTTGAAAAATATTTACAGATTTCTTTTTTGATAACTGATCTTGATCTATATTAAGGCAAATTATGTGTGAAAAAAGATGGCACCATTTTCCCTTTGGGTATGAATATGTTTGAAGATTTCGTGTCCAGGAAAGTTTTTGACATTAAACACTCTACAATTCGAAACTTAGGAAAGAGCCTCAAATTTATTTCACATGACTTTCTGATTTTTATATATTAAAGATTTTGACAGCCAGTCATTGTGTGAAGAAATACAAAGAAATACCTGGTTTCTTTATGATCGTGGCAGGTGCTCACGATAAAGAATTGAGTGAACAGTCTCAACAAAGAATCGAAGGTATCTGAAAGCAGATAGTTTAAGGATTGTGTTCACAGCTCTGTAAAGAGCAGTTTCTAAGCAGAAATTTTTACACACTTTGACAACATCACCACGTTTAATCTAAACTTGTGAGAACAAAATAATCTGATGAATCAGCATATCTGATAAATGCCTTTCCTATGCTAATACAGTCAACATTTCTTTAATTCTTCTATTATTCGAATCTTTCCATGATAGAGTTTAAACAAAAATATATTGGTAGTTGGCAACCTCCGTAATTCAAATGTTCCTATAATTACCGAATCAGAGAATCGAGTAAAAGTTATCAATTAGCCCACTACAATTCATCCGAAAATGTCCCAAAACGCTTTCTTTTTAGCCAAGAGAATCATTGTTCACCCAGAATATGGGCGTTACGATGAATTCAGTGCTGATATCGCTTTAATACAACTGGAAACTCCTCTCAGATTGAACGACCGTGTTGTTAAAGCTTGTATGCCACAACAAGGCGTTTACCCAAAAGTTGGAAAGAATTGTTACATTGCAGGTAAGATTATATTCATCGAACCACCCGTGATTCAGTGTTTAAAACAGTTGGAACCGGTGATTAAAGGAAAGAATGAGATTCGAGCGTTTCACTTTTTTGAATCATCATTACGGTGAACATGTCGTATCGTTCGTTGAAATGTTTATACTTATTTTAAACCAAAACTATGTCGATTTCTATGGGTAGACTGACTTCTACATCTTATTTCAATCTCTTCTCTCATTTTGTTTTGCATATAATAACTTACTGAGCAATGCTAAAAACTAATCCTTTCAATATCTCTTCCAGGATGGGGCGCAATCGACTACCCTGGGGATTCCGTTGACACGTTACAACAGACACGTCTCCCAGTGGTCGGTACCCCGCACAGAGGTTGCCATAACATTACTGAAGTCGTTTGCGTTGGTCTTGGATTCGGAAGCCAATCTAACGGTAAACAACATCCAAACGCATGTCGTGGTGATTCTGGTGGCCCATTGATGTGTCAACAATCAAACGGATCATGGACTGTGGAAGGTGTTGCTAGTTATGTTTACACTTATTGTAAATACTACACAGCTTACGCTCCAGTCAACAAATACTTGCCATGGATCAAACAATATGTTAATGAATTATAAAACTTTAAATTAAATCATCAAAGAAAAGTTTAATACTTAGTCCCTCCTTACGTGTCAATTTTTAGTCGAAATTCTCCATAAATTGAATTTGAAGACAGAATACCTGCTTTAAAACCTCCCCATTGTAATATAGTTTGTTTTGATCAGTCTGTTGCTGAGAAATGTCCAATTTATTAGACAATACCCCACATTTAGATATATTCAACTGTTTTTGAGATTCTAAAGATGCTTCGTTTGTCTAAATATTTTGGTTATTTAGGTAAAAGAAGAGGTTGAATTTATGTTTATCACGACTTTCACTATCAGTTCTTTAAAGCTTGCCACCAGTTCCCTTTGGGGGTAAAATGTGGGGGGCGTACGGGGTTTGCGATTTCCGAAATACCGAATAATTTTGCCAAAATTTCCGAAATTCTGTAAAAAAATACTTGCAATTCCGATACCGATCTTTTGGGTATTTTTCCTCGTTTTGACTAATTGTTCATCAAATTTGATTTTTCATGCATGAATTCCGAAAAAAAAGGGGGATAAAAACTTTATAATACCAAAATTTCGAAGCAAAATTTCATGGATTTCCGATACCGAAACAATTTCAGATGTCCGAAATACCGAAGGAATTTTGCCCGATTTCCGAAATTCCGAAGAAAAAAGGGTCGATTTCTGCAATTCCGAAATACCGTATGCCCCCCACTAAAATAAGGTTATTTGCTAAGTTGCTTTCACCAGGTCACAAAAATGTTTAGATTTTTTTTTTAATACAACGGGTTAGGTTAGACTGTTTTATATTTTGTAAAACACTTTTTTGGCGTGTATCATGTTCAACAATTAATCAGGGGGCCCTTCTTTCTCATGGAAAGAATGGAGAAGGAGATGTAACACATTATTGAGCTATCAGCAGGATTCAAACCCAGAACAAAATCTTGAAGCACGAAAATGAAAATGCCATTTACAAACCATGTTTCACCTACAAAAAGTTTGCTTCAAATTCAATAATTATTAACATTTAAATTATACAAATTTAATAATTATGGTTTAGCTAAATTTGTGGTCGTTTTTACAGTGGGAACATTATTTCAAATGTAAAGAAACGTTGGAAATGTATCTTCGAAAGATTGCAATATTTTTGGTCGTTTATTGGTATGAGACACAAGGTAAATTCAACTTGTTGTGAAATTAGTTGAAAAATAAAAAAAATGAAAGTAAATCCTATATAAATTTTGAACGTTTATTGAACTATTTTTCTATCAATCCTTCTATTTTGATTCTAGAAATAAAGCGACACTTAAAAGGCCCCGTTAGAAAGCAATAGCACAAGGTAGAAAAACAGGTCGAATTTAATCTAAATAGTAGTACACTTCAAAACGGGTTTTCTTCTTATTTTAACTCAGGATTTAAAAGATTAGAAAGATGTTATGATCCCAAACAACGTTGGCGCTGTAAAATCAGAGTGAAGTTCTATAAAAACTTTTGCAGTGATGAACTAAGAAAGCAAACATGTATCAAAAGTTGCGGTGGTTGTCGAGTAGGACCAGTCACACCCAAACGAAAATGTGGCGTTTCAAATGCTTTTCAAGGGCGAGTTGTGAATGGTGAAAACGCCCCTGAAGGAGCTTACCCTTGGATAGGTTCGCTTCAATTTCGTAAACCTGGAACCAAGAAACACATTTGTGGAGCCACTCTTATTCATCCGAGATGGGTAAATAAATAAATACATGTTAAGACGATTCGTTTAATTCGAAAGTAAAGGAAAGATACCCGATTAAATCATCTTGATTAAGCTATTTCACAACATAGGAAAAACTACACTAAGGTAATCACTAAAATTTTGTGAATCTCGCTCTGTTTTGACTTGTTATCTTAATTTTAAAGCCCCTAACCATTCCATGCAAAAGATTATTCACTACAATTGGCATTTGGCTCCCTTTATTTTATCCCTATAGTCTAAAAGATAACACCGAATATATGTGTGTGTTTTCTGCCACCTAGAAGGTTACTTTTGAATCTTCTACAATCAAGGTCATAATATTTGAGAAAAAAGGGAAATCCACCGGGAAGTTTTTGAACCACAATCGATTTGTAAGTACTCTAAAGTAGGTTGGAAGGGTAGAGTTTTAACTCTGAGTTCTAACATGAGACTTAAGTTAGGACCTTAGGATCTGAGGATCCAAAAGTTCAAAAATAGTCCACAATAAGACTCAGAATATAGCCTGGAAGTCTGCCAACCCCTCCCAAATTGAAATATTCGATTAAATTAAAGAGATGGCCCAAAATCGACTTTCTCACCAGAACTTTAAATCTTGAAAAACGTCAAAATAACCAAAATTCTCAATATATTATGACCTTTATTGTAGATCCTGATGAACTGAGGAAGACTGTAAATCAGCCCGTGCTCCATTAAATGGGTCAGAATTGCTGATTAATCCAAATCACTTCAGTCACTCCACCGTCCTCGAAAGAGCAAATATCGCTTATTAGTCACTGAGATATAGGTGTGTTAAGAGGGTAATCCGTTATAATATCAACTTTTTTCAGGTTTTGTCAGCTGCACATTGTTTTTCGTTCGAAAAAGCCAATATTGATGATTTTCTACCATTCCTTCGTGTCGAGTTTGGAATCCATAACCAAAACAAAACAGAGCCTTCGTCTCAAGTCAGAAGAATATCAATGCTTATTCAAAGCCCTGATCTTGAAGTTTTTCCAGAGCAAAACACAATATATGGAGATTTGGTTTTGTTGGAACTCGATGTACCAGTCATGTTGAATGATCGAGTCAATTTACCATGTTTGCCAGAAAAAGAAGACTACCCAACGATTGGACAGAACTGTGTTGTAGCAGGTTAGGCAAACTTCATATGACTTCGTTTCTAATTTTTCCTTTTTGGCTGAGCAACCTTATAACATCTTTCTGCATCGTCTGATCTTCTACAGCCAATAGGCTAGAAAATGGGCCAATCGTATAACCAACAACTTTTGCTAAAATGGTGAAGTTTAGGAACTCTTCTTTCATTTAAAGGGACATAACAGTAGTAAATTGTAAACATTGCGCGAACCACGTGTCATTAAAGAGAACAATTAAATTCACGTGTCCAAAACAAACTTGTAAAACAATTGAACAATCAAAATTAGCTATATTTGGTTTGATTTTTTATTTTGACATGTGACATTTGTTTTGATTTGGTATCCGCTGCATACAGTTTGTTTACAAATTTCGCAAGTACTGTTATGTCCCTTTAAGTCTCAATAAATCGAATCAAATGAAAATAGTTCAAGAAAAGCCACTATCTCGTTTAAGAGAATCTCAGACAATTAAACTAATCTTTCAATGATAAGTTTCAACAACCATTCTGAAAGTGTAAGAACTTCTTTATTGACTTCAAACAGGTTGGGGGAGTATAAAATGGCCAAGTGATAAAACAGGAGGTATTCTTCAACAAGCTCGGTTACCGGTTGTTGGGCCAAATCATATCGGTTGCCGTAACAACACTGAAGTCATCTGTGTTGGATACGGTTTTGGAAATCAACTTAATGGAAAACACCATCCAAATGCATGCAAAGGAGATTCTGGCGGCCCACTTGTTTGTCAGGAACAAAGTGGGAATTGGGAATTTGTTGGTGTGGCAAGTTATGTTCATACTTTGTGCAAGTATTACACAGCTTATGCTCCCGTTGGAAAATACATGTCCTGGATCAGGAGCTATGTGCCGGCACATTTTTAATTCATATGATATTCTTTTACTGAAAGTTTTTATCGCTATTTACTTAACTCTCTCTAACTTAAAAATTTTGGGTAAATCAAAACTCTTAAAATTGATCGATAAAAGTAAGATTTTATAAGGTTTTTAAGGAATAGAATACAAAGAAATATTAAAGTTCAACATTTCATATTGCTTTTACCCATAGTCATAGTCATAGTAGCCTTTTTGTGTCCTAGACCCGAAGCAGCCTGCATAAAAAATGAAATCACTTATGAATCACAATGAAAGCGATACCAAGATAATATACGTACACGTATTATGTGATTAATATATCGAACTTGAGTTGCCTATCTTTTAAAAACACGGAATTGAAAACCTTTCTATCTTTAGATTTTGAAAATTTACAGCTCGAAAGCAAGGAAATCCAAATAAATGAAAAGGAATAACTTACTGTTTTACGCTCAGTGTATTTGTACAATCCACTTTTGAAAATCATGAATATCATGAAAAACCACCAGTCATAGCTCTTTTTTTTGCTTTTTTTATGTGTAGATTCTTTAATTTTTGTACTATTGATGGAAAAAAAAGAATATTTTAGATTACAGAAACCTTCTGTGGTCTTTAGTAAAACCTCAAAGTATTTTTATGTAACAATTTGAAATTTTTGAAAATGGGTTCTTACATCGAGTCTTACATGGTTCTTACGTTCAAATTCTATTGTCTTCATCCTAAAAGTCAAAAACTTGTAACTTAAATATCTCGACTTTGGAAAATAGTTAGGCAAAAATATTTTGAAATTTTGCTCAGGACAATAGAAGAATCCCATGTACCAAATATTACAAACCATCTGGTTATCCCTTTTGAGTAAAATAAAATACTACATCTACATCATGTCTTAGACAGGTTACTTAATTTCGGGATAAGATACAAAAGTAAGTGCAAAATTAGCCCGGGGTCCACTTAAAGCTTTTTGATAGACTGGATGGCGCGATTAAGTGGCCCGGTAGTATATGGTAATATGCTTTTGCTTAGGCGGACTGTAAAACAGTCCGCCAGATTTGAGTTGTTTTTGGAAGGTAAAAACAGTACGAAGCAATGTTTTTATTTGAGAATAAGGGATTGCAAATCTGTTATTGATGTTTGTTTCTCATTTTTGACTACATCTTTCAACTCCAAGTAGTTTTTTTGTTATTTGGATTTTAAACATTCTTTTTCAAAATGGCGACCTCGCCAAATGCTCCTAGTCTACTTCACTGGACTGGACAAAAAGCAAAGTTCAGCCAAAAGTAGACTCTAGTCTAGTGAAAAATACGATCTCTCTCTCACCAGACCCCTTATGCTGAACTCGGTCTTGTATTAGTACGGTACAATATGAAATACAGCATTTATGTACGCGTGTTTGCTCATATTTTTCATGTTGACGATAAAGGCTATTAACGATTCTCAACAAATAAATGGGGAATGTCAATTACCCAAACTTGAATTACGTTCAGCAAATCTTTTGCTCCTACCTACTATGGGCACCAAAGGTCAAGTTTTCTATACACCCACACCTGGCCGGTAGTGTGATATCACCCTATCCTAACTAGCTCATCCTATTCTGATATAACTCGTATCTGTTATCGCTATGTAGTCACACCCAATTACTTTGAATGAATGATAAATAAACAAAAAATCAAAGTAGCATAGTTGACGCTCTATAATTCGACATTCTAATTTTCGCTGGGCTCCGTTATTCGATAATATTGAAAGTCACCGTCAAGAAGAAGCTCTCTTAAACGACAAAATTAAGCAATGAAAATCCGATTCCCCATGAAAATCGAACTAGAGATTCGCGAATTTGGGCGTCATCCTTTGAGCCTTGGATCTGATACACTTTTTAAAAATCTCCAGTGCGTAAATTTCACTTTTAGAAAGAAAAATGTATTTGATGTGATTTGACGCTACTACTCTTCTCACCAAAGAAAAACCTACCAGGGAAAGAATATAGATAAAATGAAAAGGTAAAGTTTATACTACTTTTTAGGTAAGAAAATACAGAGCCTAATTTTTGGTAGAGTCTACGGTCGATTTCTCTCCCCAGTACAGAGCGGAGTAATTTTAATGTGTTCAACTCGTTTCTTTTCTTTTGAAAAAATGTCTATAAAGGAACATGCTCTTTGATCCATGGCAAGTATTTGCCGACTGGAGCGTAAGCTGTGTAGTATTTACAATAAGTGTGAACATAACTAGCAACCCCAACGAATTTCCAGCTTCCATTGGGTTGTTGGCAGACGAGCGGACCGCCAGAATCTCCTTTGCACGCGTTTGGATGCTGTTTACCATTAGCCTGTGTTCCAAATCCATGACCAACGCAAATGACTTCAGTGTTGCTATGGCAACCGATATGATTTGGCCCAACAACCGGTAACCGAGTTTGTTGAAGAATACCTCCTGTCTTTTCACTTGGATATTCTCTTATTCCCCATCCTATAAATAATAAATAGTGCATACAATAGGCGATTAATGATCACTTCTTTTATTCGAATCTTGTTTTCTTTCAAACTTATTCTCGTCGAAGGCGAGGCCCTCATAAAATAATTCGACACCAGATTTGATATCATTTTCCAGTTCAAATTAGCGAGAGTCAACTGTACAATAAAACAATTATGAAAAAATAAATAAAAAATAAATAAATTTTTGAAAATATTTTCAGTTGCTCTAAATAGCCAGGTTTAGTTTTTTTAATTAAATTACATTTGGGGGGGGGGGAGTGGTGGTATTAAGTGGTACACTTTCCAATCCTCGGTAATTGGGTCCCCATGTATCAAAATTTGAAGATTCTTCCACCAACCCCGTTTATTCCGACCCCAACGTTAGTTAGGCACCTGAGATTACATGAAGTTTGCCTAACCTGCCACAACACAGCTCTGACCAATCGTTGGGTATTCTTCTTTGTCTGGTAAACACGGTAAATTGACTCGATCATTCAACATGACTGGTACATCGAGTTCCAACAAAAGTAAATCTCCATACAAAGTTCCATCTTTGACACCTAAATCGGGACTTTCAAAAGCATTTTTGATGTTTCTCAGCTGAGAGGTTGATTCTTCTTTGTCTTGGTCATGGATACCGAGCTCAACGTGAATAAATGGCATGATAGCATTCATACTGAAATTACCAAAGTCAAAGCAATGAGCAGCTGTTAAGACCTAAAATAAGAAGTAAAATTAATTATCATGGGTTGGTGATTTATTTTTATAGTACAGTAGAAAATACATGTTTTGGACAAGAGGGTAATAACCGCTGACAGAACTTTGACAAATGTTCAATATATTCAATATCATATAATCCAACGTTCCCACAACGTTTTCCCTTTACAGTCATATTAACAACCTTAACTTCTTTACAACGATAACATCGTATAAAATTTCTTCGCTTTACGTTCTGTTATATTTACCTCCTCTAATATTTTGAGAAGGAAGATTAAAACGAGCAAAACATGACATTGCATAAATTATAATTCATCCTTACCCATTTTGGATGGATAAGAGTTCCACCACAAAAATGAGATTTGACATTTTCAATAGCTACGCGGATTTGAAGTGAAGCAATCCATGGGTATGCTCCTTCGGGTGCGTCCTCTCCATTGACTACACGGCTTTGAGAAACCTTGGAAACGCCACATATTGGTTTAGGAACTGGTGGAGGAGTAGGGGGTCCGTTGCAAAGATTACAAGTTTGTTTGCAAGCAGCTTTGGATTCATCTTGGTCACAAAAATTGTCAAAGTATTGGAGTCCTTTTTTACAAAACCAATGTTTGTCGTCTTCAACATCACATTTTTCAAACTCAGGAGGCTGAAAACCTGAAAGTTTTATCGAAAGAAATGTTACAAATTATGACAAATAATCGATCTGGTTTTTTGGTCTAATATGATAGTCATAGTCTATACTCTTACAAATGTGTCATAGTTCTCGGTTAAAAAGTTAAACTAATGAACATTAAAGACTAGAAAGAAATCTTACCGCACGTTTTCGAAAATACTACTGCGAATATAAAAAAGTGTAGAGAATGCATGATTGAGCCTTGATCCTTTAACTTCGAAATGTTACTTTGGAATGTAGTGATGAAGAAGACATTCATTCAGACTTTTAAAGAGAAAAGCTGTGAAATTTTCAATTTGTTCGCTAATTTTGACAATTTAAAGAAGCTGCTAATTGTTTTCATTGAGATTCCCACTGATTAATTTATTCCGAAACATTTTGTCATTTTTTATCCCCTAAATAAAAAACAGCTGAACCAAATTGCAATTTGGTCCAATCCATTCTCATCAAATCTAACATTTTTAGCAGGTAAATGTTTAAGTACGCAAGTCAAAAGTCTAAAGTAATGTAATGTAATGTAAAATCTATTAATTTGTTCAGTTGTATGTTTCTTTTTGTATGAATCATTTCAGTAGAATAGAAATGAAATTATTACCGTTTGCAACGACATCACGCAATCCAGTACCGGCACAATGACAATATTAAAGTTTAAAATCAGCACCCACTTTATGCTTTATTAAAAAGCTTAAGACCGTTGGGAAAATATTTTTGAGGAAAAAAAGTAAGCCTATCTTTTCCACCAAAACGAAAATACTCATGAAGATAAACTTACCTAGACACCTTTCGCATTTCATTAAAAAACAAAATGTTTGATACATAGAAGTAAAACTAATTAAGATAAGTTAATTAAGATAAATTAAGTCAAAAACTTTCTCAACCTACAACTTTGTTTTTGACTAATTTCTGTAAAAGTGGAAAGTATGTAAAATCTACCACAGTTCTATAAAAAAGTTATCAGTTTAAAACTTCTTTATTCAATCAAAATGGAAAGTTTCAACTCATCCAATTTTGGGGACAGCAATTAAATACATTTGGGAAAGTTAGCAAAATAGTAAGTGCGGTGAGTAATTTAAATTTTATTTTTTCTGTCAAATTGTATAAAAAATTATAATTTGCATTTTAAATTCTAAATTTCATATCATAATAGGAGTATTTCAGGAGTTTTTAAAAAGTAACAGAAAGAGATCATAAATTAAGACAATAAAAATTGAATACCCAAAAATTCAGTTTGGTGTGAATAAATTAGACGAAGCAAAACTAATAAGAAAGACTATCCTGCCATTTATTCGAAGTGCTTTCGGACTGGATTTGCTCCAAATAACGTTTCCCGGATTTCTGGCAGCATCTGGAATTGAAGAAAATAATTCATATTTTAGGCTTGCTAGTAATAGTTGTCAAATGAAAAAAGTAAACCTGTGGGAGAATTTCACAGTAATATTTCCAACGCAGTTAGCTACAAAACTCTTATACTTTTCCGTGACCCAGTTGGTACTTGGTAAGATCAAAACTTTGGATCGGACTTTTATAATATGTCCTTAAGTGCAATTTATCAGATCTTGGTAAAAGAATGTATTTACTTGTCTGCTCATCAAATCCAATCTACTTTCCAATGTGTTTGTCACACGGATGCGACCACCTTTGGCAAGCAATTCAAGTCCGCCAGAGCTGGGAAAGAAAGCGAAAAATATTCGAAATATTAGAGTCAATCTTCAATTCAATTGTTATGATAGGATTATGAAAATCGAAAACTTCAGACCTTTCACTTTCAGACCTCTCCAGATCTTTCAAACAAGCAAATTATTTCGGTTGTAGAGATGGCTGATGTCAACGAAGTATAAAAGAGCTAATTCACTAATTCTTTTAATGGTTTTGAATTATAAAATGCACTCCATGAAGATTTGATAAATCATTTCAGAATTATGATTTAGCAGGGAAAAGGTCAGGACAAGAATATTTCGATTACTTACCATGACTCTGGCAAATAATTGTTGCTATCAATTTGCAAATCGCATTCCTTCTTTGTTTTCTCACGGTAGTTCTTCAAACATTCGTCTTTAATTTCCTGGAGTCACAAACGTAAGAGCGTAATTGCATTAAGAAGATGGGACCCCTTTCTTCCCACTGGAAAAATTGACCAAATATCGTCCACGGTAGAAGATTATCCTCGAATTTTCGTCCCCACTAAAAATGACCAAATAAACGAATCTTCACTGCAAAATGTTCATTTTCCCCATCCCCACTGAATTTGAAAACAAAAGAATTGAAATCCCCAGCCATAAAAAAGATGGGAATATCAATCCCCATTGAGCTTTAGCCCTTTATTTCTATCCCCACTGGCTAAAAGAATCCTAAACGGGTCTTTGAGAAGGGGATGTATTTAAAGGAATTATTAAATACAATTATTCATTTCATACTGACCTTGACTAATTCCAAATCGTCACGTCTGCATCTAATTTGTGCAGTTGGTTCAAGCAGTTGATAAAGACACTAGAAAATGAAAATAAAACATGTTAAGTACTTTCATGAAAACATAACCAGAATGTTCTTTTACCCAGGCACATAATCGACTGATCTGATATTTGCATTTTTTTCTATATAAAAGGGGGCACTAAAAGGTCGTTTTTTCAAAAATCATACTGCAGGGGAGGTACTAAGGTGAATAGTTTAGATGGCTAATTGTTATGTAAGAGTAGGCAAAAAGTGGGAAGGAAGTTGGTAGCTAAAATCTTTACTCAGAAAAGATTGAAAGAAGCAGTTACTCCTTTAATCTTTTTGACTTTAGACCGCCAGTTTTCTGACCACTTTAAATCAAAATTAGAAAGTTTAGGGCGCAAAGAGGAACGTCTAAACCTCTGCTCAATATGTGTCTTTGATACCGGTCAATCTAAAGCTAGATTTGACTTTAGAGGGTATATACCAACATTATATTAACAATATAAATAACATACCTGAGTGAGAAGTCCATTCAAGATGTTCTTGTATTGGTTCTTGTCTTTGGTAACTTCACCAAGACGAGATCTAGTTTCGTCCAAAATTTTCTATTGGAGAAAAAGGTTACATTGGTACAAAAATGGTGGCCGAGCAAGTCTCCCAAGCTAGTAATCTTAGGCAAAATACTTAATATCATTCGTTATATTAAAATAATGATGACAATTTTTGATGATTTTCTACCTAGTGTATTGAAAGTAAAAAGGTTACCTGAATGTGGTCATCCTGAGTTTTCAAAGATTGCAATCGAGATTGATTCAAGAAGTTGGATCTTTGGCTGTAAACAGAAAGTAAAAAAAATAAAGTTTCTAGAAACCCTGGTTGGTGGCAAATGCCAAGCGAAGTGTTCATGAGGTTGACAAAAGGAGAACCCCTTCTAGAAGCAATCACAGATTTATTGCGTGAGATTGTACATGGTATAGAACCGACTTTTATTTACTCCAAAACAGCAGGCGTACTAGGATATAATTAATAAAAGTATTTTGACTCCATTTCTTACATTTTTCTTTGCAGATCAATTTGTTTCTCTTTTTTCTCATAATAACCCATGACTTTGATACGCTCTTGTTGAACTAGTCTGGCTTTTTCGATATTGAACTCTTCCTCAGCCTAAAGCATAAAAAAACAGCAACTTCAGGAAAAATGTATTGGTTGACCTTATTGCTGCGATAACACCAAAGCGAAGCTTCTAATAATTAAAATTATATTAAAATTAGGACATTGAAGATTTTAAGACTATTTTAAAGCTGTATATCATTATCTTTGCTCAAAGATTTTCATTGGAATGACGGAAGAAGATTATAGTTTGTTTCATTACCTTAGCTTCAATTTCTTCTGCTTTTTCTTTGGCTTCTTGATGGATGAAAGCCATCATGTGTTCAATCTGAAAAGGTAAAAATTATATCTTGGTAATTAGAGAAACAGACGAAATAAGAGGCATATGCTTATCATACCTAATCATGGTATTACATGTGAAGAAATCAGAATTTCAGTGCTGATTTCTAATTCGCAAAAATATTACAGTTAATTTAGTCTACTTTGATAAGTTCATTTTAAAAAGATTTTACATACAAAACAGAACTATATTATCAAAATTTTAGCATTGTGTATTCAAACAGTTCTAGAGCATCATCTATTATAAAAATTGTATTCAATTTTTTTCCTGTCACAAAAAGAAGAATTCAGTGACCCAAGAGCTTACTTGTTTCTTGACATCTTCATCATTGAGAACCATCTTGGCAGCTTAAGGTATATTCTTTCAAGGTGGAAACTTATTTATTGGCTAAAAAATAAAGAATATCTATGATAGTGAAAGGAAAACTTTTGTTCATGTTTCCTGCATGGATGAAAGCCATCAATTCTTTCTCAACAAAAAAATTCTCTTTACTCCCCTGAAATTTGTTGTTTTAAAAATTGGATTAAAGAACAGTGAAAGTCTGATGTAATAATTCTATTGAAAAAATTATTATGTAGCTGAAATCAGATCATCAAAATTAAAAAAAAATTTTGAAATTACTTTTTTTTATTTAAAGTGCTTTGAATTATCCTTTTCCATTATTAGGCACCAGAGGGTATGCATATAGCATCTTCCATGAAAACAAGAATTCTGGAATCAAAACTTTAAAGTACACTCACAAGACATACTCACAAAAATATTATTGCCTGATGGGACAAAATCAATAACGACAAAAAACAACATTGTGTAGGCAGAGAACTGGGCGAAGTTGAAAAAGCCACCCTCTAAACACCCGCAAATGTGCTCACAGTTCGAACAAATATCGCAATCAAACCAATCAAATATAATTGAATGAGATCGAATAATTGTGATTCGATAGTCATTTAAGAGAACGGGACTACCTATTGACTCCGCATTTTAAAATTACTCCACCCATTCGGGCCAGAAATTATCTACTCTGTATTATGGAAATAAAAACCCTAATACTCTAGCTTTTACATGCATGGGAAGATTCGCAGCATTATCATGCACTAATTCGAGAGAATATCAGCGTGCCAATTTGAACAAAACTTATTCATTGGTAATATCTAATTTCTTGCTTGTTTTACTTTTATCTGTGGAAGTGTGGAGTTATTAGTTATGCAATAGACCGCCACCGCCACTCCCGTTCACCTAAATGAGTATTGTCGAACGCAATCAAATCTCAATCGAACGGCTGATTCCTGGGTAAAACTGATTGTGTTTGATTGTGTTTGATTGCATTCGATTGGTTTGGTTTGATTGAGATCCGATTTTGTTCGCTTAGTTCCATTACAATGATGTTCGATAAGATTGATTGCAATTAAATTGGCCCACTCCTTTAGAGCTATAGTGTGGGTAGCTGCCAATATGCCATTGGAAAATCAGATACCGTAAAACCTGGTAATATGCATCAGTGGAGGGAAACTTGCATAGCCATCAAATATTCGTTTTGGAGAACGCAATGTTCTTTTGAATAACTAATTATCCAGCAGAAATTCTTTTTAATGATAACGTCATATAATTGATTTGTCTATTACAACACAGCTGTTACATCTGATAATTTATCCTGCTTGTACTGGCTGGAGTATTTGTTATTCAATAGACAATGTCTGACCAACCAAAGCAGCATGGTAAATTAAATTGCGGGTAAATAAAACAGCGTGGTTGGATAGTAAAAAAACATGAGAGGTCACAAACTTTAAGATGGCAGGAATTCAGATGGCTGCTGGACGTAATCTCAAATTTAATAATGATATTGAACATAATTATGCATGACACCACTTTTATGTAGGAGATATACATTTTACAATCCGTAAATTTTGTAAATCAGGTTTGTTTTAATTTAACTTTGTATTTTAATGACCAGCCAGGTCATTCATTTAAGGGCTATGCATGTTACTGTGAGATCGGGTAACTTGCATCATTGGAGACTAAAATGCATAGTATTACCCCTCAAATAAATGACCTGGCTGGTCATTAAAATACAAAGTTAAATTTACAAAACAAAATGGCATGCTAATCGTGTTTCAGAATCAGTCATTGACAAGTTTCTCTGTAGAAAAATATGAGTGGAGTTTGCTTTTGATGTGATAATAGCAACATGAGGTTTCCAGGATAAGTTTTTTGAGATGGTGACACCAAGTTTGATTGGTCAGTCAGGCACATCCTGGCAAATGAACGGGGTGAGCATTTGCATGGGGTATTCGTCACCCAGTGTAAATGAGATAGGACGTCTCAGGCTAAAAGCGTGAAAATGAATAAAAATGAACTTCAAACTGAAAATGGGAAAAAAGGAAGAAAACTTGGAACTTTATTTTTTCGTTAAAAGTTTCCTTCGATCTTCGAAGACAAAATTGACCTATGGAAAAAAAATTTCATCTATGCAGTTCTTTGAAATCAGTTACATCAATATGCCTTCTTACCTGTCTTTAAAAATATAAATAAAAGTATTCACAGAAAAGGACGCAAAAAAAACAACACATAAGTGTGAGAACAGAGTAATCAAACTCGTTAGAAAAAGTACCATTAGAAGTCATAAAAAATCAACCTGAATAAATGCAATCGAAATTCCAGAGAACTTCATAATTCCCCAAACAACATTACATTACTATGTCAAACTCCCATCACATAATTTTACAATTACGTCAGAGTAGACTACGCTCGCCACCGAAGAGGTTTATTTGGAAAGGGTAATTATATTTTATTGTTCGCTTCTTTTTTAAAGATTCGCCGGGTTGGAAAAGTATGAATTTCTTTGTACATATTTTACCTACCCCAAATATTTAGGAGGTTGAGTTTTAAACGAATCGTCAAGTTGAAACGAACGATAAATGTATCAAGGTCTGTTTTATTTACCCCCTGGTGACTTAACAAAAGAGACTTAACTCGATGTTACAATGCAATTATTGAAAGTTTGGTTCGGCCTTTTTATAATGAGCGAGACATACGTTCTCTGATTACGCAATTTTCATATTGACATTTTCGAGGCATTTTGATGTAACTGGAAATGAAGCAAAATATTTCCAACCCAAGCTCAAAAGTCTCTTATCTTATTTATACTATCTATTCTATTATGTCTATTATGTCCTATTCTATTATGGTTAAGTTACAGGAGGCTCTGGGAGCCCATTCTCGCAGCTATAGATGCATTGAGTAAGCATTCCCCTCACATGGCATGGGTTGAAACTTGCCAAGTGAACCGTTGTTGTTGTATTGTATTGTATTGTTTTTCTTTGATAGACTTTATGAGCTATGAAATATTTACAAGGACTGTGAACAAAAATATCCTTTAAGAGGATTTCTAAGCCATTCACAGTATAAACTAGCTACAGTTATAAATAATGATGATATAATATATTATCTATGTTATCTTTTTTAGCTAGGTGATTTTGCAAGGTTGGTTTGAATATAGAATACAGCCTTTATGTATAAGTACGTCCAAGTTACGTTCAAGTTGTTGGTTGCCTGTACAGGAATCAAGGTTGATGTCCACTATACCACAACGCCATACTGATGAGCTAGATAGTAATCATTAAAAAGAAAATGTCTAACTACCCAGAAAACAAGGCTAACTACAATATTAAAAAGTATACTTGATGACCCTGATAACCAGTCAGTTCACCAAAAACTCAGTTCACCGTTCACCTCAGCTAGTTGCTTTTCTTCGCTCGAATGGGCAACTAAAGAACTCTTTGTAAAGAACCTTTTTATACCTCTCAACAAAAATATCAGCTTTTTCCGTAAAACAGATTTTCTCTGAAGAAATATATTCCCCACAGCAAAGTCTACCATTTCCAATATTAGTTTGCGAAAAATAAAATTCGGAAAAAGATCACTACCCTATCACGTGATGACGCACTTTAACCGGGACCCCTCAAACCACCGTTTTTTTGACACGGGCATTTTTGCTGCTTGTAACACATGTACGGCCTGTAGCATGTAGGCTGCATCACACGCCTACCCCTCCCTTCTTCCGGGGCTAAGTTAGACATACAAATTTTCACAAACAGACTTTTCCCAAACTTTAAATGTCTGCGAAAGTAAGCCGTAGCCTGAAAAGTGCACCAAAATTTCCCAGGTATCTCACGATTCTACGCACGATACGACAGAAAACAGTAAATTCTTTGGACCGACTAAGAATATTAATGAATTCCCGGCTTTATTTATGTTACAGAAAGAAGGATGCCCGAGAATACCCTGGAGTTTGCTGATGTCAGTTCTCCCCCCCCTCAGGGAAGGGGATTGTACTTCTCATCCTACCGCATACTACGAATTCCCCTAGTGGAGTTGCTCCCGCTATACATACAAGTATTGTGATGATGACGACGATTATTTGCAGTAAACAGTATGCTCTTCCTTTTCTTTAATTTAGTCACACAATCATGGGTCATTCCAATTATAATTGGAGATTGGAGTGAACCGCCCTTATGGGTGCTATCAAACGGTGTATGGGCTGCAGTGCTCCTAGGTCCCTACTGGCGGTATTCAGTCAAAGATGAACGTGACGTCTGCGCCCTTCCTCGGGAATGGCCGTCATGCAGTCGAATAACGTCTAATGAAAAAAGGCCCGGCTTAATTGCTACATTGATGATAACGAGGATGGACGAGAAAAACTTTTAAATTTTTTCAGGAATATTTCAGGGGGTGAAAGTGCTTTTTAGGGAATATATTTTTTTATCCAGAACATGCTCATGGTAACCACTATAACTATAAAGACCCACAAGAACACACAACAACTAAACAATATAGAGCTTCATCCTTGAATAGTGGTATGGTGAGTACAAAGAAATTCTCTTTGGTGAGTAGTTGCACTTGTTTTCACTCGTTATGCTGAATATGAATACGTAAGGTTTTCCATACAAGAAATAGCTGCGGCGAAAATCAATTTTGCTTTTTTACCACATTCAGCCAAGCGTAACACAAAACAATTCAAACAGGAGGGTCACAACAACAAATATCTTCTTCTTCTTTGTGAAAAAAGGTTGTACTTATAAACCAAAACAAAAGAAATCTGTTTATAAAGAAACCAGAACAAACACCTTCATTTAAGATATTTCTCCAAAAATAAGAGAGAAGAGGGGGTTTATTTTCAAATATTTATGCGGTCTATAAAGATGACGCGGTGACAATCAAATGAAGAAGACTAAGAAGAACATGAATTTACTTGAAATGAAAAATGGTTGATTTTTATGACTTGTTGACCATCACAGGAGTTTATATTCTTTTGCTTTTCACTGAAGGTGCTTGTTTACGATGGATTGGACGTTCAAGACTTTTGTGTTACTGGTTGGATTGGTTTGTAATATACATGGACATAGCGTTCGCATGAGAGGTAGGGTTGTCTACTGTATCAGACCCGAGAGAATTTTCTTCACAAAAAATAGAGATTTTAAACAAATCTTGACAGTTTGACTTGTTGAAGTCTTTGGCTTTAGCCCGGTCAGGGACTTCATGTGTCAAAATTTTCGAATGTTCCAAGCTTTAAATTGATTTTTTTTAAATTGAAAACGGTTCTTTTCGTGTCTCCGTTAAACTCAATTCGTCTGATGTCAAGAAATTGTATTTAATAAGGGGCATTTGGAATCGAACGCCAAACGTCTTGAAAATCGAGAACACAGTTACCATAAAAGCTGCAGATCAAATAGTGTAACAAATATCGGCTTCAGAAAACATTTTGAGAAAACATACCTAATTCATTATGTGTTCTCACTCTTCTCCCCACAAGATTGAATCAAATTTAGCCTCCGTACTTAGCTAGTCGTTTAGGTGCATTGAAGGTGTATAGAATATAGTGGTGTTTCTGTTGTTCACTTTCAGAGGATAAGTCATGTAGTTTATACCTCGGTTTCGACCGATACAATGGTGCACAACTTTTTGATGATTCGACAAGAAACAATAAAGCAACATTGGAAAATGGGGCAACAATTACAAAGACGGATGGCAGCTGTGGAATGTGTGTTCAACTTACAAACGGTGAAGTTGTTTTCAATGGAAAAGATTTCAAAGGTAAGATTGTTACACTGAAACCTCTACCAATCACACACTTACAATGGCTAATTTTACTCTTAAATACAGTGATTGATAAACTAAGAAAGTCGAAACAAATAAAATGTGTATTCTCACATCAATAGTACCGTAGTTGAACTGCAATGTAATCATATTAGATGTGGCAACCCAGACCACCATACGAGTATCCACCTTTTTACAGAAAAACACAATAGTGTAGTGAAAGGATATAGATCCTTAGCAGGTGGGCTGCTCCAGAAACTTAATTGAGGGGATGGATATGGATCAAATACAAAGGTAGATTAGCAGAGCCTATCATGGTATTTTTTCTCGGGGAAAAGTTCACCGTTAGCGGGGTCCATACTTCATCGAAGCTAAAAAACAACGCGCCCACCTAACAAACATCAAGCCCAAACAACATTGTGTGAACTTTTAAAGAACACTAATGTCCAATTCTGATAACAGGTTTACCGAAGGAAGGAATCACGATTGCATTAATGATCTATTTGGACAACACCATTGGATCACACGAAATCTTCCAAACAGTTGGTGATCATTCTGAGCATAACGAAGGTAAAGAGACTTTCGATGATATTTCTTGTTACACCCCGGTATCATTCGCATAAGCGAGTTTACGTATTCGAGATAAATCGAAGGAAACGGTATAAAGCAAAGTTGGCATGTCTCCAAAATCACCGTCTACTTTGCTCGACGACGGTAAAAACACCAAAATACAGCCGTCTGTTTAGGTGAGTAAGGCGATATAGAGCCGTACATCAATTAACGACTTTTTTTTGCGTCGACTTCACTTACCGTCGCCCTCGATATCCTCCGATACATAAACTTGCTATTATGAGCCCCTGAGAGGAAAAAAAGCAATGGGGGGAAACTTATACTGGACAAACAATGAAATCTTGAGGAATCTCTAATGAATTATTAGCATAAGAATTAGAAATCTCAGCATTTGAAATCTGAAAACAGATTAGGTAATCACTGGGTTACTGACACAGGGGTGTATTTTCTTTATGAGTAACCTGCGGTCACTAATTGCAGCCTTTATATTTTACACCGACAAAAAATAGCTCGAAATCCCAGATTTCGAGTTGAGGCTAATCATTTAGAAATCAGTAACATTATAACAGTTTTTCTATAATCTTTGGATTTTAAACATACATCAACGGCCCTGATAGCATGTATCTGCGTTCAACAAATTTCAAACGATTTTAAATACATCTGACTTGATCCGACTTTCAATTGCTTTTTCCTTTAAAGGTCAATATCACTTGGAAATCATTGACGGGAAAATCCGTTGGTTCCATCGAAACGAAAAAGGCGAAACTGTATTTTCGGTGGAAACAGTTCAAGGTGTAATCAAGCAGAAAACTTGGTATGAAGTTGGTGTGACATACAGTTCAGAAGGTGTCAGTAGAATCTTTTGTAATGGTGATTTGCTGAAAGAAGAGATTTCAGATAAAATGACTTTATCACAAGATTGGGGAGCATTTGCAGGTAAAATGAACAATCATCATTTTTAAATGTTAAACGCAGACTTCCTGAGGTTTTTCCATACAAATGAGCGTTTCATAAATACCATAAAGGTACAAAGGAGGATCTCTATTTAGTGAACTTTGACTATAACAACCATGTTTCTTTATATCCCTCAATCTTTTCGTCCGATCTAGAGATATATGAGAATTTCAACGCATAGTGGGCAATACTTCCCAAGCCCCCACACAAAAAGTCACCCAACCTAATTCAAAAATCTGAAAACTCTCAATCGCCCATGAATCTAGGCGGCACTGTACAACGTTTATATCTTCGATCAATATTATTTGTTAAGAAGTCAGCAATATTACACATTACATATAACATTCTTAAAAAAAAAAAGGTATTGGAAACTTCAAAGGTGACCGAGAGCTGAAAGGATACTTAGATGAATTTTACATCTTCAATCGAACACTGAATGCAACAGAGATTCAAGATATACATGAACATTGTAAAGGGTTAAAGTCTGCTAAAGTGATGGCAATGAGTTTTGAATCAATCAAAGGAAATGTAACGTATGACCAGTGTTACCAAGGAAATGATGGATATTTTACTGGTGAATTCATCAAAGGTGAGAAAGTGGTGTGAATCGAATGTTCTATTATCCCAACTGTTTTATTTGTCTAAAGCTAGAGTTCATACTGAATAGAAATTGTATTCAAAGATCCAATGATTTTATTCCCACCGGCTAAAGCATTTTAGCTTGGTCACTGAGACAAGGGTGTTACCTTGGATCCCTTTTTCTTCAAAATAACAGATAAGTTACTTTTCTTACCAAAAGATAGGTACAAACCATCCAATTAGAGAACGAATGGATTTTAATAATAAAATTCAATCAATCAGGCTAAAAGGGTAATAAATAAGCACCAAGTTATATTATTCCAATATTAGGAAACAATGGAACTTGTGGAAATGATGTTGGATTGCCATCATCTACCGAACAAAACCTCAATGTCATGTCGGTGAGAGGATCAAAGTTTCGTAATAAGCCAACAGATGCTTGCACCATATTGATGTGGACCAAACTTGAAGATAATAAAGGAGTTCATAAACTATTTTATACAACAGGTAAGTCATTTTCTCAGATTTTCTATCTATGAAAACGAGAATTGATGTTCAGAGAATGAGGCTCTTAGAAATGAGACGTTATTCCCACTTTGATGACACTGATGTGGAAAAATTGAGATTAGATAATTTCGAACAACTCTAAATGGTAAATGATTCAATAACCAAATCTACCTACTCAGCCAAAATACAATAAAAGATGACTAGGTAATGAAGTTTGTAGGTTCAGAGCTTTTTAACGACCTTTCACCTCCTTCTTCTTCTTGACATTAGGTGGTCATTCAATGCATACGCACGAGCAATATGATTTGAGCGTACACGATGGAGCACTGCATTGGATACACCGAAATGAATATGATCAACAAATATTCAATGTTCATACTGAACCCATCGTCGTTAAAGGTAATCATTCTTGTATTTCATTCAGAACTATGTTACCAACTTCCTTCTCTAAGTTTTAGTTCGGGAATATGCTCATGGGGCGAAAACACTACCATGTAGCGACTTAAAAAGATTTTTGTCACTTTCTACGAGATGTTTAAACTTTAAACTTTCTACAGGGTTCTCTATGAGTGTCTTTTTTAGGAAAATATCAAAGGGCGTTTGTCTCGTAGTCCATTTTAACTTGAAAAAAATCCATCGAACTTTCGCTGAAGTAAATTGTCAATCATTTTAACAATACCTTATCTGTAGGTGAATGGACGCACATTGCAGCCACTTATAATTCCACAAAACAAATCGCTGTTATTTACGTCAATGGTGAGATTAAAGAAGGGAAGAACGGTGTCGGTGCCCTCTCGGAGGACTGGGACGGAATAGCGGCATTCGGACAACATGGCGTCTCAAGTGGAATAAAAACTTTGGATTATTTGGATGAGATTGAAATGTATGACCGTGAATTGTCACCTTTGGAAATTCGACAAATATTCATGAAATGTAGCGACGTTCTCGTTTATGGTAAGTGCTATTCGTTCAATGCTATGTGTTCAAATAGCAATTCTTTTTAGGTTCTCTCTCAATTCAATTGACCAAAACAACAAGTATCAGCTCTTCATTTCTAACATTTTGCAAACATATTTTAACATTAATTCTCATTTACTTTTAACGATTAAATCATCCAGCCAGGTTCTATGAGAATTTTTTCCTTATGCTTTGTTTGGTATCACTAGGAATGCGAAGTACTATACCGTCAAAGAGGATAACTAGACCAACCTTCGTGCGAGTCAAAAGAGGTAATACTCAATCTGATACATTCGTGCTACTTAGTTTTACTGTTTGTTAGACTCTGTCTGCGGCAAGATATTATGTGCAATTATAGCAGCTGGAACTTAATTCAAGCACGTCTAGAATGTAAGAGCTAAGAAGCTGTACATTTCACCTCATTACACTCGTGATATTGCTGAACAGAGGGTCGTCGTTAAATTCATACATATTTATTAAAAAATTACAACCACTAGATCTTGAGCATCAAGCACAGTTAGTGTATATGACCTTCGATCGAATCGCTGGCGACAAAGTTTTTGATGATTCTGGATATGGCAATGTAGGCCATTTGATTGGAATGGCCAAACTTGCAAGAGATGTTGGAAAGTGTGGCCATGGATTACGATTCCAAGGAGGTAAGACTGGCTAAGGGCTCTGAGAAAAAAGGTTTTCATTTAATCAACAAAACAACTACCAGAAATTGGTTAACCGACAGTGAGTATGTTTTAGAATAAGAACACGAATTTATTAGAGGATTTATTATCAAACACTCTATGCTCATTTTAACAGGCAATCTTCTCCTTAATGGCCACCTCATGAAGAATATTCCCAAGAAAGGAATCACAATTGCATTATGGGTCTACATGGATACAGTTGCTGGGCAACAAGAGATTTTTCAAACAATTGATCCTAAAGCTTCGGTCAATAAACATGGCATGTATTATTTGGAAGCTGATGATGGCCACATGAGATGGTTTCATAGGAATGAGAAATCCGAGGTAGAAGACATTCTTTTTCCATTTCAAAAGTGACTGAGTATATCCAAAATTTTAAAATATTAAAAAGCAAACTGGTCTGTGTTTGAAATAAACTTCTTAATATTAGTATCATAAGGACGTTGTAATCGGGTCAAATACAAAGTCAATGCATTCCATTCTGATTGGGCTGTAAGAAAACTTGACCGAGCTAAGTTCAAACTCGATTCAGAAATCGATTCTCGCTCAAACATAGGTCCTGGTGTTTGCTAGGGTTGAAATCAGGCAAGGTACGTGATTTCCAATTTCTTGTCGATTGTCAGATTGTAGTTTTGTGACGTGACATTTATCACATAAGCACAACCTTTTTCTTAACTCCAATATTTCAGACGATCTTCAGTATTGAGATCAAAGAAAAGATCATTCAGCCAGAAGTCTGGATTCATATCGGAGTGACATATGATGTAGAGAGTAAAAAAGCCTGTTTCTACGCCAACGGTCACCTCATCCAATCAGATGAAGGGACTGGTGCCCTTTCAGGAGTAAGTTTCTTTGGAACCTCAGACGATTACAAGTAATTCTACATAACTCAAACCCTTTGTTAATGATGACTCCGTAACACATTTTCGTTTCTCCCATTCTCGCAATTTCCTAACGTTTCCTTATAAGCAACTCCCCGTTAATCAGAAATCTTTTTAAATCGAAGGACAAAGTGTTTGAAAGATTATGGGGGCTATAGACAAGATTCACAGATAAAGAATTACATCTGTTTTTCATCTCTTCTTTGTGTTTCCAGGACTGGGAAGGTCGTGTCAGCATTGGCAAGTTCTATGATACAGCTGAAAATGGAGATTACCTTGAGGGTCGATCGTTCCAAGGGATCCTTGATGAACTTTTCATATACAATAGAGCATTGTCTCAAATTGAAATTAGTCGGCTTAGCCAAATTTGTGATTTTCGTCGAGTAGATTTATACTACACTTTTGACAACATAAAAGGTGATAAACTATATGACCAATCAGGTCTAGCGAATTTTGGAAAAATTACCAAGACTTTGGACACAGTTCCAGGTTATTGTGGGAACGCGTTGAACTTCACTTCCGAGAGTTATATTGAATTGAGTGGGGATGAGTTTCGACAAAAACCAGCAAATGCGATTTCCATTGCTGTATGGATCCGTCTTAACACGAATAGGTAAGACTACTACTGTAAACAACGTCCCCGGTTGATATTTCTGTAAAACCGGGTCTAAGCATGACTTTTAAATTTCATTCCTCAGCAATGTTTTGTTGATTTAGTCAGCTTTCTATCATAATTTCAAATTTGTGCAAAAGGCAATCAGAATGATTAGAATTGCTCCGTCCAGAGGAGATTTTGCTGAAAATAATCACGGCATGGACTACAGAAAGAAAATCGTAATGTAATGCTAATGGTCCCAGATTTCAAAAAGGATGTACAGTGGGGTCTCCATAACTCGAACACGCACGGGGAATTGAAATTTGTTCGAGACTGATTTGTAGGGCACTGTAATCTCATGGGCCCCGGCGAGCCATTTTGAGTGAGTGGGCCAACATTTTAGAAAAAAATGTCGCCCACCATGGTTGGGCGACGAAGAAAATTTTTCACTTTTTACACCCCCAAAACACCTTAAACGATATCTATTTGGGGAGAATAATAGTTTTTGTGGTTTGATTTGGTCTTAAACCAGCTTAAAATAGTAACTTTTAAAAACGTATGACATGGTCTACCAAAAAGTGGAGGGGGCCATGGACCCCCGGCCCCCCCGTTGACGGGGCCCATGTAACTTAAGGGACAAGAAAACTTCAAAGTAATCAGACATTAGAGTAATAAAGGTTCGAGTTCTGAAGATTGCAGTGTATTTCAATTTCAGTGTTTTCAGAAAAACGAATAGATATTTAATAGGTCAACGTTTGAAAACGAAAGTAAAGGTTAGAAAAAGAAACAGAACCACTGTCGTGGGTTTGTGTATACGAATTTATGGCTTGGATTCACACTTGTGCCAATAACGGTTTTATTAGTAATATGGTAGGAACTTAACCTTGTTATATTATTTTTTAAGTGAATTAAGTGACGTGACAAGAGGCATGTATGAAATTTGATAACCGGATATTTAGGAATTAGAAAACCTTTGACAGGTTGAGAGAAAGCTGAGAGTGTATCAAGTGTCACCTGATGCGCAAACTCCTACAAAACCGCAAGTAGGTTAAGAAGCTCGGATCTGTTTGAGGATGCCAGAAGTCTATTAAGCCTGGAAACGTACGTGAGTATGTAGCTCTTGCATGGATTTTCAGATCACGTAGTCATAATTCCAAAATTAACTATTTGACAGATATCGTCATAAAAAGATAATTTAACTTCAAGCAAGAAACCATTACAAACAAAATGACTTCCGCAGTTTAAAAAAAGTACTGCAGATAATAAGTATTCAGTCGATATTTTGCCTTATTCAAGCCTACAATTCGATTATTTCTGTACTTTGAACTGGAATAATCGTCCCTTGAGAGACAAAAACCTTATATAATTCTGCATAATTTAAAGCCTTTTCTAATTCGAAAAAAAAGGCAAAAAGAAAATCGGAAATCACTTACTTCGACTCCTTTGTTGATGAAGTTGACGTTAGCAACCAAAAAACAATTTTGTCATTCCCTCTTAGCAACCAAAACAATGTGCCGGCATCTGTCTTATAATTATAATTTTCTTGCCAATGATTACGGTTGTGGTTTTATTCAATTTCCTGTTTCATTAATTAATAGCACTGGAAAAAAAAATGAAAGAAAATTGAGTCAAATGACAAAGGCGTTCTGTGGGAACATTTTGATTACTTTTGTGTCTTTCATCGTGGATTTGTCATTGTGTAATTATTCGAATAAACTCGTGATATTCATGACACATTGATTACAATATGGAGGCACGTCGGAAAAAACCCACTAGACCATGCTTACTCTAGAGATCTTCTTGGGATGTTTCAGTATAAAACGTTATGTTATTAATATAATGAATTCTACTTTATCTGTTAGGAAAAGAGGACAAAAAAAGTCCCTTCACCAAGTAGTATGTAAAGAGTAAATACATTCCAGATTCAAACATTTGTTAATGACTGTATTACAACATCTGATATACAGTAGAGTTTCTTTAAACATGAATCTTCATAACTCGAACAAGTTTTACAATCCCTTCAGTTAACAATGTCTACAAAACTTACCCCACAACTCGAACAAATTTGTGTTGTCCGTGCGTGTTCGAATTATTGCGACTCCACTGTATTTAATAAAGTGACTGAAATATTTTTTCATTTTTTTTAGGGATCGACACCAGCTTTTCAACACAATCGGAAGTCGCTCGTTGCACAAGCATGATCAGTACGATTTCTCAGTCATCAATGGTCAAATTAAATGGTTTCATCGTGATCACTTAGGGAAAATCGTATTCGACATCGATACTTTTGCTGTAGTGAAACCAAGACAATGGGTACACTTAATAGCGACTTATGATTCGCAAGAGAATAAAGCACAAGTATACTTAGATGGACATTTGGTGAAAGAAATAGACGGTACTGGCTATTTGTCACAAGATTGGGGCCATTTTGCCGGTATCGGAAAACACTATTATGAGAATAGATATTTTTCAGGAGCTATTGATGAGTTGATGATGTTTAATTATGCATTACCATTTGATGAGGTTGGGTATGTTTATAAAAAACAATGTGCTGTAAAATAAAAGAAGAAGTAGTGAACAGGTGATGAGTGCCGAAAGAGTCATTTCAATGGAGCATTTGTTTTACGGAGCTAGCTTTCAAAGAGGAAATAAAATAAAAGAGAGCAAAAGACAAATCGTACTGATATTCCCGATTAAAAGTTTTACATATTGTGAGTACCAAATTAGCATATGAGATTCTGGAAATACCGCCATATCAGCTTCTATGGCATACATGACAAAAGAGAATGGAGACGCGAAAGAATATGGCAGTGCACAAACAATACAGGAATGTTTTAAGTTTGGCGGTGACGATGGTTCATCAAGATTGAGCCGTAATATCATTTCAATGTGTTCACAATATTTTTTCAAATTCTGAAACCAAAGAATAATTTGTTTGGTGTTCAAATAAATATTACTAACAAACAATTTGAATAAACAATTAATAAGCTAAAAAAATGTTTTGTAAATTACATTATGAAAAAAACAAAAAAAACACTAACAAACAATAAAATATGACGTCGTCAAACTAAAAGTCGGAAGGTTCTTGTTTGGTTAATCTGTTTACTAGAAGGCCTAAGGGATACCAGGAAAGATCTATTGAAAATCCAGGCATCTCTATTTCTAGAGCATATGCAGATCATATAGGAAATCGTGACATTTCTTTGTAGCGGATCGGCTTCAGACATTTGCTCATCTTATTTAGGAGCTCACTTGTGAGATTTCCTGTTAAAGGATTAAAGGAGAAAGAAAATAGGAGAAAAGGTTTCAGATTACTTCCTCTCGTTTGAGTGCTATTTATGAAAACAAAAACAGTTATTTTCGTCTTGTCCGAGCTCGTACTCATTTCTAAGGATACGTTTTCATAATGACCCGGGCCGTCACGGGGCGATTAAAAACACGAGAGTTGACCCTTATACGTTGCTGACTTTATTGTGTTCATAATCCCTGAAGGTAGTTTTTAAAACCCGACCAAGCCATACATTTTGATCGGAGTTTTTAGTGGTACCACTTCTCAATGTGGGTGTAAATTGCACCGAGAGCACTAGATTTCTTTTCATTAAAAACTATTAATGTAGCACCATTGTTGTAAGCACTGCACTGGTTTCTTTCCGGGTACCGCTTTTCTAAAAACTCATATCAAAGATAGCGTTTATAAAGGTCAGTGGTCAGTGCCACTCAACAACACTCAGTATCACAGATTGTTAAACCTACAGCAGAGTAACCAACCGACTTAAATATTAAATTTACCAACCAAAAAAAATAATTATACACCATATCAATATTATCCGAATATACAAAAAAATATGTACATGAAACAATAAATTTATATTATATTATTCATTAAATGTGGACATAGACAATAACTAACCCTCAAAAGGACATATAAGGAATTCTACACCACAAGTTTCACTTTTAACTCTAACAAGGTTTTTATGATTAAGGTAGACTTGAATTGCCGAAGGTAGTGGAAGCAGTATTGTCCAAGTCTAAGCTCTAAGTTCTTAAACAGTACTTTAAATCAACAAAAACATACGTGTGCATTCACTTTAATGCTATTAAAGAATTATTACGTACATCGTCTAAAATGATTTCGATAGCTCTCAAGTACAATACGAGAAAAAGTGTTTTAAGCTAAAAAGAATGGTGCTAATGTTGCATTGATTTCAATATGCCTATCTAAGTATTGAAACTATACTAAATTCAAAAACTGAATTCTTGAATGCACAAATCATAAGTCATAACAATTGACTGAAATTTTGAACTATCTAAAATACTGTAAAAATAATTGAGAAAAAAACACAAACCACTGAAGGCCTGGCGAAGGGACAGTAATATAATTAAAGTATTCTAGAAGAAGATGTAGCAACAAAAATAAGAAAGAAATAAGTGGTACAAGAACAATTCTATAGGATGTCAAGACGAATGATAAAGTGAAAAAAGACCTAAATCCCTCCAAAAGCACCCAGCTTTATTTGATCAATCAAATGATGTTTCAAGTTAAATTATTATTTGAGCAATTCTAATATAGGCCTTGGGAAGACCAAAAATGAATTTTCAAAAGAAAATGACACTTTACTAAAAAACATCTTAAACCAGATGACCCGGCTAGATCAAAGACCATTCTAAAAATGCTGAAAATCTAACCTAAACCCATCACATAGCTAACTAATACACTACGAAAAAGTGAAATAATGTGAAAATGTATATCTAGTTAAAAATCTAAATTTAAGCATTGGAAAAATTCAACAGAAACTATCATCATTGTTTAAAATGCTTTAGAAAAATTAACATAGACCTATCTAAGGATAAATTGAATTGGGAATTTTTGAAATTGAAAAATTGAAATAAATTGCTTGAAAAATTAAATAAATTGCTTGAAAAATTGCACTACCTAGGAAAATAATTTAACAGAATCGAGTATGGTACAAAACAAACCATTAAGTTTTAAAATGCAATAGCATCTTTAGGCTGGGTTTCCAGTAGTGCCACAGAAAATCTTTCCATGGCTTTTAGTAAGAAATCGACCTTTCTTTATTTGACATTTCTCAAATAAAAGTGTAGTTCTTGCCTGAATCAAGCTAAAAACTTTGAATCTGTTTTTCCTGGCCAACATTAACAAAATGGACGAGAAAAAGTCAATTAAAACGGATAAGCTTGGCTAAAACACTTAATTCAATGTATCCTGGAAAGAATTTCCCTGACTTCTTCTAAAGCAGCCTATTCTCTAGTAGATGTTTTCTCACCACTGGGAACCCAGACTTCGCCATTCTTGCTCTATCTGATAGAACTTGGTGTTATAAGAAGGATGTATGAGTGGAAACTTACATAAAGCTTCCTGAAAGAAATCGAGATGCACAAATTCAAAAGGATCACTTTCGTTTCTTGCGACGTCGAATGCTTGAAGCATGTTCGGAATCGTATAGTTTATTTTTGATATCGACCGGCATGTCCCTCATCGGGATTTCAACGTGAGAATGTTTACGTTTTCGAAATTCATTGCTGTCACACCAGAATGAAGAGCGAGGGAATCTAAAAATAAAGATGATCTTACTGGTTAAAGAGGGTGTTCAGGTTTAGAAAAGCTCGCACGTTTCTTTCCAGCTAAGGGAGTCAAAATTTATATTTGGACAAACGAACTACTTATTACTACACTTTCCACTACAATACTTTTTGGAAACATAACTATATTAGGTATTCAGAGGTATTTAATAAAAAATAAATTGAGCTCAATTGAAGACATAAAATCCCTATAGTTAGTTACAAGGTGAAAGACTGATTCACGACTTACAAACAATAGATTGTTTGAAAACTGTCATTTTAAGTGATGATGGACATGAAGAGGTGTGAAAGAAACAACACATTGGAAATGAATGCAAAAACAATATGCGCAAGAATACCATTAAAGTCTAACTCACAAATTATTGAGTGAAGGGGTCAATAACATTTCGGTTATACCATTACTGCCGGACCTCCTTCCTATCACCTAAGGAAAAAAATGGAGCCAAGGTAACAAAAATAATACAATTTCAATCTCCTGGTTTTTCAGGAAAACAATACTCACTTAGAATTAGAAGCATAATAGAGCATCGAAAATATCTCTCAAGTTAATTCTTATCATAATGAACAAAAAAAAAACACATACATTTTACCTCTCTTAACTGTAACAATTAACAATTAATTCTGGCAATACAAAAAAGTTTGAATTACCTCTCTACAGTACGCTACCAAATCTCATAAGGAATATTCTAAATACACTTACCTTGTGGTCAATACGAAAAGCTTTATCTAAATATCCAGAATTAGTAGAGGGATCAAAGGTGGATTTTTGAATCTTCTTTTTCACATAATTGTATGTCTTGGTCGTGAACGTATGATGATCTGAGAACATAAAAATATGCAAAAAGTGAATTTCATGACGTCAACAATCTCTCAGGCAGAGTTGAGTAGTATCGCAAAAAACAAACAGTAATTAAATAAGAAACAGATGGCACTGTTCCAGGAGACATTATTTTGATTGCCTATTGCGATTTATTTTGTAAAACGAGAACAAACAATAATAAAGCGAAATTCCATCTTTATGAGAAATGCTTCGGACTTACTTTCACGAAAATCTGTATGTTTGCCAACTGATACGTTTGGTATTGAGGCGTTGTCAAAAATGATCTCTTCACCCAGACTGCTGCTACCACTACTACAAAATGTACCACTACTTGATTCTGAACAAGTACTCAAAGTTGCACTTAATTGTCTTTTAGTTTTATTTAATTCTTCCTTCCTAGCTGCTTCATGTGTTAAGACACAAGCACGTCTAACGCGACTTTCATTAAAATGTGTTGGGACATGTCTTGCTAGTCCATTCTGTGTACTAAATGTCATATCACAACCAAGAATAACACATTTAAATGGCTTCAAATCGCAATGACGTAAAACATGCTTTGATAGCCATTTAAAAGAACACGATTGATTCAAAAACTTGCAATCTCTCCACATACAACTACAGTTGTCACTTTCCTCACAACTAACCAAGTGAGATGATTCAACATGGTCTGTAAGGTCTTCTGCATTAATAAATGAAAGCCTACAATCGCCCCATTCACAATTTACTCTAGATTGAGGATTGTTGTTTAACACAGGAATATTCAGCTTTTTTGTATCTAATCTAATGTCTATTGGTTCATTGAACATATTTGTCATCCTATCCACTAATGGTTTGTCGATTTCAATGTCCCTTTTCTTCATGTTGTGGATATACTGAAGGCGCTGAGAAGATCTAAGGACATATTCTTTCGGCTTATCATCTTCAGGATCATTTATGTTCTTTTTTCGATGATTATTCTTCTCTACTCTTGGTTTGGAACGTTCATTTTTTATTGGTGACAAATGAGTTTGTCTCTTGCAAGACTGATTTAAACATCCTCCATTGATTTGAGCTGTTTTATTAACTCTTTTGAACCCGTTAGGACATTTGCATGATATCTGTTCTTTTCCCTTAGTCAATTTCCTCATGATCTTCTCATTTGATGGAACTATAATATTGGAAGCTTTGACATCATCAGCTTTCCTTGTTTTGTTATTCTTAGCTATACGATGCAAGTCTCTAATCTGATGACCGTTAATGAAGTTAATAACTTTCGCAGGGTCAGATAGTGATTCCGTACTGCATTTCACTTTGGAGCCTTTATTCACCTTGGAGATTTGTTGAATCAATGCCTTCTTACATCCATTCGATTTGTAGAAATGCTTTTGGTAGCCGTTCAACTCATTCTCCAACATGATTTATTTGTAGGTATATTATGTCATTGGCAATCAGCATTATCTAATGCTGAAAAAGGATAATTTTTGTCTTATTAAAATTGCTATAAAATTTTGCCTACAAGAGGTATTTCTATTCCTGGACATTTTGTCCAAACACTGATATCCCTCCTTTAATTTTAGCTACCTTTTCTTATTTATTTATCAAGCTTATTTATTATCACAAAGTGTGTACAATTATTTATTATTACAAAGTGTGCGCAATTTATACTTCCTCCATGGAAAAAAAGATTTCTTGGTAAAACAGTGACACTTTAAATTAGATACCCAATTCTTGAAGAACCAATCCTGGTCAAGAGATCTTTTACCGTCTGCATTGTCTCTGTTTATCTCAAGATTTTAACTTTACTGATTAACATTGGAGGGTACCCTGGTGTTGGCTGATGCAATTTCCCCCTCAAAAAAGTTCTGACGTTAAAAAGTTGAAAGGCAATTCAAAGGTTTCAAAATCCAGGACAGGTGAAATCTTATGTTTTTTTTTATCGTCTTATCTTTCAAATAAAAAACCAGACAATGATGATGCTATCATGAAGCATTGAAAGGGGCTTCCTCTGCCTATTTGTAAGATTTCCAGCTCCCCTATAGGTCAAGATCAAAATGCCTTGATTCAAATTTAAGAAACTACTTGAAGTAGAGCTTAATCAAAAAATAGTGTTTTGCAAATCGAATTTTCAGGTTATTTGCTATGAAGTTGCAAAAGCAATAAAAGTCACTTATGGTTTTCTCTTCTTCAGACTGGACTTAAAGAATGTTGGTTTGCCATCAGCTGATTCTAGATTTTAGAGGTGAGCCCAATGGGTCAGAATTTCTTTTTTTAACGATTTAGGTGATTTTGAAATGAAAGTGGAAGAGCTAGAAGGGAATTCTTGATTCTTTACGCTTAGATAGAACAAGACAGACAGGGTAGAGGTTTGGATTTGAAGAAAGAACTGCTTTAAGTTTAAAAGGCAATTTGGGTAAAGTCAGTCAGCTGATATCAAATCAATATTTTCCAGCCTTATCATCCTTCAAATTTGAAAAACTTAAATTCCCTTTACCTCATAAAGGGACAAGACTGTGTCCCATGTTAGGAAATCGAATATTGATGAGGTTAACATCAAACCTCTTGGCTATTACAATTTCCTTTACCAGTGAACAGTAAAAAGAGAGAACTGGTTAACCAAGGAGTAAGGATATCAATTAACATGGATGAAAGCTTGAGTTAACAAGTTAATGATGGTATTTTTTCAGGATTCAAACTAATTTTAACATATCTAAAATGACATATTTGAACTGAAAGAAAATAAAAAAGGTGAAACAAGGTTCACATTCACTTTATTAAAGTAACATTGGTTGAAGATTCTCCTAAAATCTAAAAAAATTAATAAACGCCCGGAGCATTTATTCGAAGTGATACTGTGAGCACAATTCTTATTTAAAATAAATGAGTGTAGCAGAAAAATGAAAAATCATATTCATTATTCACCTGACCTGGGGTACTTAGCCTAATGAACAGGGGGGGGGTCGGTACTAAAATCTCAGACATACACGAGTACTAAAAGGATTTTCGCTAATTTTTGACATACCCCCACCTATTTTTTCGAAAATGTTATTTTAGTACACATGTACTAAAATTATTTTGAACAATTTAACATAGATACCACCCATTTTATGCCCTTTTACGGCTTTAAATTTACCAAAATGGGGTCATTGTTACAAACCTAGTCGAATTTAGTGCATCAATCTGCAAAATAATATAATTTTATTACTAAACTGTGCTGAACTGTACATAAAAATATTTTCAAAAAATATTTAAAAATTTGGAAAAGTTCTGAAAGATTTCTGCAGATTTTTTCGAAAATTCCTGAAAAAAAAAATCAAATTTTTTCCAAAATTGTTAAAAAAAAACTCCATTTTGGCTGATTTTAGAACAAAATACTAAGATTTTTCAAAAATTTCTTTAAGAGACCACCCTTTTTAGTATTTTAGTACACATGGTACTAAAATTATTTTTGAGCTTTTTTGCATACCACCACGTCACTAAATGTCATGATGTCTGAGATTTTAGTACCGACCCCCCCCTGTAATGAAAGGTATGTGCCAGAATCATGCCATCCTTCTGATTCAATCATTATCAGTATTAATTGGTATCAGTCTGCATTCAGCTTTGTGTATGTATGGTGAAAATAAGAACATGATTTAGGGACATTTTTAGGCTGAAAACTCAAAAAGCTAAAAATATCTGAATTGTTCAAACATTTTGGATGTTCTTGTAATATAAAAGTGCATTATCAACTTTAACAATTTATCCTCATTCCTAACAGGTTTTCGAACCAAACCTTTGTAGCTTTTTGCTCCATGAGCACCATAATAACCCTGATTTCAAAAATGGAGCATTCTTATTTGTTTTTTGATTTGAGGAGTTAGATCATTATATGCTTTATTCAACATGACATCTATTATCAAAAGCTCTATTAAAATTAAATTTAAAAAAGGATTAAAAATATTGCAGGTATATACCCCCACCTTAAAGGATTTTACAAATCAAGGTGGAGGCTGACAAGAGATTTCAGGTGGCGTAACCCTATGAAGGTTGGTGTGGCCATGTTGCGCACTTCTACCTTGAGTGGTGGCTTAAATTAAAGAAAGACAGTCAAGTATGAAGCCCAGGAGGCAAACTGGTCACAAAGTCATTTTAATTGTTGTCTGTTCAGTGGGATGTATAACCGTCATAGTTTGCAGAGGGGTATGAACCCCCCTAGGTTTATTTCATCCCCCCCTATATACCCATCCCCCCCTTTTGTAATGAAATCTTATCCCCCCCTTTTTTTTTACAGAAAATCCGTTTCGAAGGAAACTCGCTTTCCCACCTACCAGCAAAATTATCAACAAGAAAGAGTATGAAGTATTATAGTCACGAGCCAACAATGACAGAATATAACTAGCGTTTTTCATTAATCTTGATCATTTTAAAATCTAATCTAAAATGTGTGTGTTCTGTTGAAAGTTCTTCAGGTCCCCCCCTTTTTTATTTGACCCCCCCTACATTCCCATCCCCCCTAGTTTTTTCGGCAGATCTTGGTACCCCCCCTACAAAGGCCCTCCAGAAAGTTGGCATCCCCCTATTAAAAAGGGGGGTGCAAACTATGACCGTAGCATGGGCCAAAAAGTAGTCTTGTTTCCGGAAATGCAGGTGACAAAAAAAAACTCACCCGGGCGACTGCAAAAATTTTTTTCCTTCACATTTTTAGATTTTTCTTACACTCTTGATTTTTTTCTCTTTCTATTTCAATTTTATATTAAAAATGTCTGCGATCAAACGCACGTGGAATAAACAAAAGCATTGTTAGAACAAACAACGAATGAAAATAAAAGAGAAAGGGAAAATCATTTATATTTACGATTGATGTCACAAATATCATACAATACAAAGATTTAAGAACATTCGTTCATCTTTGCTGTATATTATTTACTCTGTTACAAAACTTTTGTGTTTTCTTGAGAAAACGTTTTGCTTTTTGAGTCTAGTCTGGAGATCCATACTCTCTATTCAAACTTGCACACATAAGCAAAAATTCCATCAGAAGCTACCCAGTGAGAATATAGTATTTATGACCCAGTTTGGATATGTTTACATTTGATTTGAACTTCATGCCAAAAAAGCCGTTGATAAGGTTAGCCAATCAGATTTGCGCACTTCCAATCAAAACAATAGTATCACGTGATTTCAACAATTGTTTAACAGCCAATAGAATTTTGCGACCAGATTTGGCATCTACAAAAATACCTGACTACTCATTTCTATATTATTAAATTGTTTTAACTAAATGCTTTACTTTGAAACCACACGAACAGAGTAGACGGGTCTCCCAGCTATTTTGAGCCTAGTTGTCTGAAATATTCAGTTTGAAAAAGAAATCTATTAATTGCGGCCAGGTGACTTTCAAAAATAAGTTCATTCGGCTGATTTCTGGAAACAAGACATCTTTTTTTTAGCCATACTAACTAACCGTGAGATCGGGTAACTTGCATCAGTGGAGGCTAACATGCATAGCCCTCAAATGAATGACCTGGCTGGTCATTAAAATACAACTATGCAGCTCCGCTTGCAGCTCTACTCTACCATTTTTGTTTTGATTTAACTTTGTATTTTAATGACCAGCCAGGTTTTTCATTTGAGGGCTATGCACTGACTGATGCAAGTTACCCGATCTCACGGTACGACCACGGAGTATAACTTCAACCTCTTAATATACTACCGTGAGATCGGGTAACTTGCATCAGTGGAGACTAACATGCATAGCCCTCAAATGAATGACCTGGCTGGTCATTAAAATATAAAATTAAATCATAACAAAAATGGTAAAGTAGAGCTGCAAGCAGAGCTGTACCGCGAAGTCGGGTAACTTGCATCAGTGGAGGCTAACATGCATAGCCCTCAAATGACTGACCAATCAAAGCAGAAAAATTTCAAAACAAATGAACTACGCAGCTTTGGTCGCAGCTCTACTCTACCATTTTTGTTTTGATTTAACTTTGTATTTTAAGGACCAGCCAAGTCATTCATCGGGTAACTTGCATCAGTGGAGGCTAACATGCATTGCCCTCAAATGAATGACCTGGCTGGTCATTAAAATATAAAATTAAATCAAAACAAAAATGGTAAAGTAGAGCTGCGAGCAGAGCTGTACCGTGAAGTCGGGTAACTTGCATCCAGTGGGAGGCTAACATGCATAGCCCTCAAATGACTGACCAATCAAAGCAGCAAAATTTCAAAACAAATGAACTACGCAGCTTTGGTTGCAGCTCTACTCTACCATTTTTGTTTTGATTTAACTTTGTATTTTAAGGATTTTTGAGGGCTCTGAATTTTGAGGGCTATGAATGTTAGCCTCCACTGATGCAAGTTACCCGACTTCACAGTAGTTTGTTCCAGTAGACTCTTTGTGCTTCGATCCCTGAACAATGATCCTGTACTGACATCTTTTAATGAGTAGCACTAAATTAATTGGTCATTACAAAAGAAGAAACAAAGCAACAGTGAATTTTCCTAAAGAAAATGGCGGTAAATTTTTAGATTTTTAGCTTACCGTTAAAAGAACAAAAATTTTTGACATTTGAGGGGCATTTTCCATTGTTCAGGAGTCTCTTGAAACTTTTGTACGTGAATTGAACCTTACAAAGATGTTAAAACGTTGTTTATGTTTATAGTAAGATTTTGACAAGATCTTACAGTTGTGACTGTGTAGGTAAATGCTCTAAAAAATACAACAAACACACGAATAAAATTTCTGCAGGCACGAGGAAATCATACACCATTTATAACATCACAAACTATTCATTTATAAATCAATCATTTTTTTTTATTTTAAAAATTTCCAGTGATATCATGATATCATCATCAGCTGACGGACGATGACGACCATCGTTGTCTTCTTTAAAAAAAAACACCGACATACCGGGCTTTTGTTCGAAAATTGTTTTCACGGCACCGAGATCTAGATTTTACAAAGTTGTCGATCGGTAGAAACTTTTGTTTGGCTCCAATCAAAGAAGGTTTTCCAATCGAGTGTGGTGTACCACTTGGTTTCTTCAGTTTATTTACCAAGAGTCCCATATCATTTCAGAAGGCTTCCTTTTCAAATTGCAAGCAAGGCGTCTGTTGCTGTCTACCGTTTGCGCGTTTGCATCGTAAGTCCTCCTAAAATCAGCGTTTGCTTAGACTAAAACTAGCGCTTCTGAAATGAAATATGCTTTTAGGGATGACTACTTAATCGTATTGTTTCTTTCATTTGTAGTCTTTCTGGTAGCTAGCCAGTTCAATGCTTATTACTTGTACTTTCTGCTGATCATGAACTTATGGGGTTATTTTCTTCCCAAACTATTAGGTGTTTCTACCTTTCCTTTCTAAATGAAAAGTGTTCTTCTTTCTTACCGTAAGTTGGTCTAATATCAACATCCCTCGTCTAATTCTGACACCCTTCTCTTCTTTAGAGACAGGAATAATATGAAAGTTTGAATCACTGACTGAAAAAGGATTATAGACCTTTTTTTAAAGAGGCAGCCATGTTGAATAATTATGTACTCCAGCATAAAAACAATGATACAGCTATGCATAATTACTGTATCGTGCATATTTTAAAAATTATCCATGGCTGTATCATTGTTTTTATGCTGGAGTACATAATTATTCAACATGACTGCCTCTTTTAAAAAAGGTCTATTCCTCCCTAACCACTAAGCAAAGAAAATTTTTTTGATCTTTCTATGAATTTCAGCTGATAAAAAGTGTGTCGGTAGATAGAGGGATTTCGACATTAGACCAAGTAACGGTAGTAGATAAATCGACTTTAAGTACTGCATTAAGCGTTGTTTATTGACACTCATTTTGTTTCTTTTACAGCGCTATTACTGCACATAGGTTGCTGCAATTTGCTGCTTCTTGCTTGCTAATACAAATTTCACTGCAAAGATCTTGCTGCTAATCGCGTATCCCAAAGGCAGCACATGGTACTGTTTGAAATGGACGGCCAAAAGAATAATGAGTGTAGAGATTTTTTAAGAGGTGTCTGTAATCGAGGAAGCTCTTGCAAGTTTTTCCATCCGCCAGATGCAAATATAATAAAGAAAGAGAACAAGCTTCCTATTTGCAAGGACTTTCAAAACAAAGGCTGCGAGAGAAAAATGTGTAAATTTTTGCATATTTCACAACAAGAGGAGGAGGAGTATAATGCTTCTGGTATTCTTCCTGCACATGGCGGTCGGCCTGACAAAGTGCGATCATTAGGAATGCCTGGCGGTAGAGGAGGAGGCCCTAGGCCTATGCACCCTCCAGCTTCTGATGCGTGCAAAGATTTTATGAACGGTGTTTGCAATCGCGGTAATCGATGTAAATTCAGTCATATTAATGAGGAAAGTCCAAATTATGGCAAAAGGAGACGTAACGATTTTGGGGGTCCAGGTGAGTACATGGGTGGTGGTCAAGGCCAAGGACATCTCGCGGAAGATAATGAAATGCTACGACGTAAAATTTCAGATTTGCAAAGACAAGTTATAGACTTACGACAAATGAATGACACTCTCTATGAGCAAAATAGCAAATACAGATTGCAATTGCGAGGAGGTCCAGGAACAGCTCCTCCACCAGCAACAGGCCAGGGTGCTAACCCTGCTTATGGCAGCGGGTCTTTCGCAGGTCCTGCAGCTACAGGAGGGGGTAATCAATATTCATCGTTTGATGGCTACTCTAAATTTTAGCTTGAACAATATGATATTGTTTTTGTAAATATTGTCTCAATTTCATGCTAAGATTTTCATAATTAGAACTTTATGATTTTTACTAGGAATTTTATGTTTTTATAAGAGCTAACAAGAAAATTGATTACTTGGTCTCAATTTAATTCCTAAGCTTGATGGACTGACTACCTGCTTTCACTTTTTATGAACCTTAACATTCATTTTTAAATTTAGTGAGGTCTGTTAGCACAAAAATACTTCAGATGGTGATTAAAGCATGAAATTTGGCACAGATGATCCTTAGAGGGTCTAAAACTTAATTTTAAACAGTAACACCAAATTTTGCCACGTGGCCACCAGCCAGATGACGTCATCAGGTGGCTTAGCAAAAATTTATTTTTTTGAAAATATTTAAAATCTGACGGTATCAGCGGAAAGAGCATGAAATGCTGATGAAAATCGAGGTATAAAACATGCCTTCAAAATCTTCCAATCAAAAGTTATGAAGGTTTAAAGTTTTGTGTTGACGTCACCATAAGCCTTTCCAGGCAAAACCTAAAATCCCGTAATAACGGAACTAGTTGACCAAATTTAGTGTTTTATACATGAATCCATGTCAAGATTTGAAGTTCCATCTGATGCTTGGGTCTAAACAACATAGGAAGTCTTAAAATATACAAAAAAATTAGTCCACTGTCCTCCTGAAGGGAGAACGCTGTGTTGATTTGCCTTGTAAAGCTCAAAATCTAAGTTTTAGTATTCTGTAGGATTTAAAGCTTTTAATTCAATTTGACCATCGGAATCGGAAAAAGCAATGAATTTTGATATGAATTCATGTATAAAACATGAAATTTGGTCAATTTGTACCAAAATTACGAGTTTTTAAGTTTTGCCTGGAAAGGCTTATGATGACGTCATCAAAAAACTTTCCACCTCCATAACTTTTGATTGGAAGATTTTCAAGGCATGTTTTATACCTCAATTTTTATCAGCATTTCATGCTCTTTCCGCTGGAGCCATCAGATTTTGAATATTTTCAAAAAAATAATTATTTGCCCAGCCACCTGATGACATCATCTGGCAGGTGGCAAAATTTGGTGTTACTGTTTGAAATTAAGTTTTAGACCCTCTAAGGATCATCTGTGCCAAATTTCATGCTTTAATCACCATCTGAAGTATTCTTACGTTTTTATGTGTTACCCGACCTCACTAATTAGCCGTCAGTTAAATTACAAATTGGAAGTAACTTTCTGAAAATTTATGAACGTTTAATTTTAAGTCGATCAAATTTAATGACTGTTATATATAATAATTGGACAGAAATTCTTATTTCTACATACATGTTTTTTCTTCATATGAAGGTTCAGATTTGCAGAATTCCTACCCGTAACATAAGCATATATGTCAGCTTGGAATATTTTTCAAGTTGTCATTTTTTATCTGTTTAAAAAGGTTTGGTAGAGGTCAAGTAAAAAAAGACCAGGGGCGGATACAGGAATTTTTATCACTGTGTGAAAATTCTGGTTTACCCCGATTTTCCAGTATAATCCCGATTTTTGAATCCGATAATTGAAGGATTACTCTACCCCATCGCTACATGCCACACACATGTATATATCTTTGATTCACTCTACTTATAAGAGCACAGAATCATAGTTTCAAAATGTTCTTGTAAAAAACTTTAGATCAGGCTCAGAAAGAGTGAAAACTTCGTGATTTGTTTACACGTAAATCGCGATAGTGTGAAGGGTATGAACTAGGTCAGCGTGTTTCAAACACACTGTTGGCGATCGCTTATTTCCGACAAAATCATCGGAGAAAGAACCTTCTGTAGTGTTCACTAAGAAATTAATTTTCACTTTGTCCATTTTTTCGTTTAGTTGTAGAAGGGCAAGGTTGATGGCTTATTACCGATTACTTTACACCCTGCGATGCGGATCTGTCTCTGATAAATTATAAAGTCGAGTAAAATGGTCGAGTAAACCTTACCTCTTTAAAAGCTACTTTATTGTTGATAGGTTTTATTGGCCATGCAATTTCAATTCGGGACACTTATTTTACTATCAAAATCGTTGTAGTAAAAAACAAAATGTTGACGCATGCGTTTTAAAACAGCTGTGAAATTATTGTCTCGCTTAAAGTAAATCAATTTAACAGCTCTAAGCATAATGTGGCATAATGGACATGATAAATGAGACGAACATTGAAATGATAGGGGAATGACGTCATAAACCATACAAAAGTGATGAATACAATAGACTACTTAAGGCTGTTATACATTTTATTTGATCTGCAATTTTTGCCATTATTAGTCAGTACATAACACATGATCAAAGCAAAAGTAAAGCGTAGACCCTAGAGAAAAAAGTTACACTTTGAGGAAGGGGATGTGATATAGCCTGAAAAAATTTTAAAATCTCTCCTATTCAGACAAAATTTTTTTTTTTTTTCAAATCCCTTTAATCACCATAAAATATAAAATATCTCTGTTTTGTTTACAATGTTAAAGGTTATACATTTTTCTTTCTTTTTTTTTATATATACATATGGGTGTTGTGTGCGACAGTGTGTATCGGAAAGAGGGACCAATCTTAAACAAGCGGGGCCTATCCGGATGGAAAGAGTGGTCTCTCCCTCGTAAAACCCACAGACGCCACAACGCCCTATAGGAAAATCACTGAGCGGATGTGGATATCAGGGGAATCCCCTTCGAAAAAAAGAAAAAAAAAATAAATAAATTGTAAGCGGACCTAGATGGAAGCATAAGAGAATAATATAAGGACGTAAACAAATCAAGGTTGATGAAAATCAAAGAGTTGCAAAGTTGACAAAATGGCACTGGAGGGATAACTAGTTTAGGCACGTAATTTTAGTGAAAATAGGATTAAAGAGGCTTACAAGAAATTTTGATATCTAAAGTAATCTATAGAAAACATCTTATAATCATTATTTACTAAAATATAAAAAGGAGATCAGACATTCCTTTGGATTTTTGCCTCAAGCAGTGATTTAAAGGCTGCTCTGTGTTCTAGGATGTGCCAGTTCTGTAAATAAAGTTTACATTGGGATATTTCAGGTTCCTCAACTTCCACAGGACTGATGGTTGAGTACGTAGTGATGTTTCCGAGCAGACCATTTGTTATGTCTAAGTCGTTTAAAATGTACTGCTGGAAAAAAAGTGTTCAAAATGGAAAACGATCTTTGTTCTGAGTTCAGCGATGCGATATACAGGAGATGTTGTCGTAATGTATGATTCTTCAAAAGTTGATTTATGAGCAATATCTGACGTTTTCGAATGATTGACTCTATGTCTGGAATTCTGCAAATTTTATTCATCAAGTTGCGACTGTGTTTCGACACTCCAAGTAGAGACTTGAGGCTAGAACGTGCCTGGGCTTCCAGTTGGATTTTATCAGAAGCTGTAAGATCTAAAATTTCCATACCGTACAATAATTTGGGTACTACAATCGTCTGGAATAGGTTTGTGATGATGTTTGGATGAGTGTTCCTTACGCCAGCTGAAATCAGTGATGACGTGACTGCCCACATCTCTGCTAGTCGTGTGTCCTTGTGAGCTTTAAGTTGGAGCAGACTGTTTTTTGTTTCCCACTTGAATCCAAGATGTTCGAGAGTTTTCTTTGGATAGACTTTTTGTCCGTACAATTCAAGATGTGGGGACATGATCTGATAATTCCCTGATGTACAGAATTGGGTTTTTCGGTGGTTGAATTTAAGACCGTGTGCTTGTCCGTATTCTACGCATTCATCTACCAATGCTTGAAGCGATTTTAAAGTTGGACTAATGAGAATGATGTCATCAGCATACACGATCATGGAGGTGTTGATGTTGCCCAGAAAAGTTCCAATTTCGAGAGATTTAACACTTTTCAGTAATCCATCTGTGTAATAGTTGTACAGGTATGGCGAAAGAAGAGAGCCTTGTTTAACTCCCTGGCTAAGTTTAAAAGGATCTGATCTGTGATCTCTGTACAAAACTGAAGATTCGCTGTTGAGGTAGAGTTGAATTAATACCTTAAGCACTGTGGGTGGAATGTCAACTCTTGAGCATAATTTTTCAAATAGTTTCCCCCAATTACAACAGTCAAATGCCTTCTCCGCGTCAAGGCTGCATAAGTATATCGATGATCCATTCTTGTTGTAGTGTTTAATCGTGTCCTGTATAAGTATTTCCGCATGAATTGATGAGGATCCGGAAGCGAATCCAAATTGTGATGTATCGTGATCCTTGATCGTAGGACACTTTTGCAGAATGATGATTTCGATAATCTTTGTGAGAATGGGAATGATAGATATCCCACGGTAGTTATTCGGGTCATTTAACGATTTCTTGTGTGATTTCACTAGGGGTATAATTCAATGGATGTAAACATTTCACGGACTTTTCTTAAGTGTTATTGTTCCCTGTGATTGGAAAATTTTATTGATAAGGTTGAAAAGTTTTTGTGTTGGGTTACTATTCATTTTGATATTTTTCCAGTATGTTCTTGGATTAGATTTTCGTATTTTTTTCTGTGTTAATATAGTGTTCAAAGTTGGATTGATTTTTGCAACGTTTGGCCATGGTTCTAAAACTCTTTCTAGCGTACAGATATCTTTGGTACGTGACATCATTCTGGCAACGAGGGAAATTCTTGTCTCTCCAGAGGTTAAACATTTGGTTTAGTTTGGTACGTGCCTTGGTGAGATCTGGGTTCCACCATTTCTTAGCTGGAAATTGGAAAGCTGTGGTATTAAATTGATGGTAACTTTCTGAGGCACATTGGAGGAAAAGATTGTTAAGATTGTTTATGTCAGTCTGTAGATTTGTTGTGTCGGGTTGGAGTTGAATGGAAGCTGAGACTTTGTGCTTGTAGATAGAGAGAAATTGCTCATTTCGCCAGACATAATTTGGAATGTGTACTAGTTCGTGTGGTTCTTCATTCTGTATGCGTGGTTCTATTGAGGTAGAATTGCGAGGTAAGTCTAGGATTGCGGTGACTGGCAGGTGGTCACTGGTATTTGTGGCTGATGGATTTAGCACTGCAGAGTCGACTGTTAGATTTGTGAGTCCATTGGAAATGAGGATGTGGTCAATGTAAGAGTGATTGGGTAGCGATAAGTGTTGGTACGTATACTTTGGTCCATTTCCAATTGTCATATCGATAGGGGTTAGATTGTGTTCTTCTATGAATTCTGTGAGGCATTTCGAGAGTCTATTTTGTTGGGCCATGCGGGAGGTGACTGGTACTATAGGACAGGATTGGAAATCGCCAAGTATTAACGATTCACAGGAGTCCATGAATTGTTCTGTTATGCCAGAAAGTGCTGCTAATTGTGATTTATATATGTCGATGCAATCTGGGTTTGCCGATAATGACTGCAGGTAAACTCCTGAAATTAGCATATGAGAGTCATTTGGTGATGTTGCTTTTACTGTAGTTAAGAAGTCTTCTTGAATGATAGTTGTGATGGTTTTGAATGAATGTTTTCTAAGCAGTAGAGCGGAGCCTCCGTATGGTCTTCCGGTGCAGTTTTTTTTAGCCGGTTGGAATATGATTTTAAAGTTATTCTTGTAACATTGGAGGAGATGCTCCTCAGCTTTGGTTATCCATAGTTCATTTAAGTAAATACAGTCGAATTTGTGTGATAAGTTGTCAACGTATAGACTATTTGCTTTGTAACCGCCACAGTTAAGAGTTATGAAGCGATGTTTAACAGTGGCGGAAAGTTCTTGTTTATTGCCATCCATCATTAAAAGAGTCCCAGTTATTTTGATGAGTATATTGATCCCTATGATTATATCTGTAGTGTTGAATGTATTCCTGGTTGGGGTCTTGGTATGAGTTGCTGTGAGAATTGGTGTTTGAGTGAGTTGTACGGTTTCCTCCTAATCTCTGCGGTTGAGGGTTACCTTTCATGAATGTGGTTTTTTGTCTCCTAAATGGTTTTACGACAAGTCCTTGGAACCAGTTGGCTGGATCTAAAGCTCTCTCTTTATCGTTTAAATCAACATCGATACGTACTGATTTGTTGAATTTATTTTGTCTATTCAGTTCAATGTCAATGACATGTACTCTTGCTTCTTTTTCGACTGAATTTTTTATATCTGATAGGTTTGCTGATGGATGATAGCCTCCTACAAATATTGAGAATGGTTTGGGGTTGCCTATGATGGTATTGGAGATTTGGTTTTTTTTTCTTTCCCCCAAATATAACTGTGTTTTTGCTTGGGTTGGTTGAATCCTTTTGGGTGTGGTTCTGATTCTGATGCAACTGAGTGGTTTAGCGGAATGTCTCTTATGGCCTGTGAGTAGGTACTACGAGGGTATTGGTTCAAAGGCGGTGTCCTGCTATTTTGGTGATGTTGTTTACTGCTGAAGCTTCCAGTGGAGTTCTTTGTTGGGCTTGAGTACTTTGTTGGACTTGGGGCATTGTGTTTAATGGTATCGGGGATATTGGAAACGATCCGGTTTGGTATTTGTTTAATGTTTAATAGTTTCTCCAATTTCTCTTCGAGGTTCTTCATTCTGGAAATTGCTGTATCTGACTTTTGTTCCAGTTTGGCGAGATAGGATCTTAGATTTTTGTTGTCTTCGTGTAAGTTTTTGTTTGTCTCTATCAACTCATGCATTTTATCAATAATTTTCGAGCTAAGATTGTCTGTAATGGCAGGGTACTTGACATATGTTGGTTTAAGGATATCGGAAGCAAGTTTTGGGGTGATATTGTTTTCAAATATGCACAATCCAATATTGTAGATATCATGACATACGTTTGTTTGCTTCTTTCGTGACTTCAGATGAGTTTTGGGGTCTCTTTCGCTTAGGTTGAATCCATTTTCTATGAGATAGTCATTTTCAAAGTTTGCAATAAACATGTCGAAAAGTTGCTCTCTCAATTTTTCGACTGTCGCGGTATTTATCTCGTCAAGCAATTTAATCAATGTTTGTTTTGGTGTCCTGTAGATGGACTGCAGCTTATTTATGAAAATAGTGGACGGTTCTTCTCCATTTTCTCCGATGGAGTGGATAATGAAGTTGATTTCAGTAAGCGTGTCCGCCATCTTGTCTTGTTTTGTCGCGCAAGTATTGTGAGGATCATTACCATCTTCTGGGTCATCTTCGTTATTTACTTCATTATTTTTGTAGTAGCTAAAGACATTGAAAATAACATCTTTTGCTACAAATTGTTTGACGTTTGAGACGCCTTTCCCTTTTTCATTGTGAGAATGCCACATAAAGATAGTAATTTACCATCAATCATCTTTTACAGTTCTATATGTTCTGAGGTCCTATGCATTGCTAGATGCACTCTTCTTTTTGAAGATGTTCTGCCCAGAATTTCAGAACTTTTCAAGCGCATGCTCAATCCGGGAGCTGAAAGATCTTTTTTGCGAAAACAAATTGTAAAGTGTTTTGATAGATTTCCAGAGACTTTTATGAAATTTGGAGAATCTTTAAATGATTTTTTAGCGCAACTGCATTTTTGAAAAATTTAAACATTTTTCTATATTATGTATTGTATGTTAGTTTTCTCAGTCATTTTTATTTTTCTTTCTTTCCCGTGCAGACGGCTGCACGGACTTTAGGTGTCGAACCGGGTTCTGGGCCTACTTTTTGAAAATTTTTGTTTTTTGATACTTGTATTTTGTCGTTTGTCTTGTTCTTGTCTCTTTGAACTTGTTTGTTTTGTCTGTTGTTTCACCCCTTTTTTGTTTCTTTGTATTTGTGTGCAAGTTTCTAATACATTGAGTGCTTCAAAAATATAAAAATTGAAAATGGTCTCATCAAAAGTCTTTAAAAGTTTAAAAGTGGTTGTTTGAGCCTACAGTATACACAACAGCCCAAATGTTATACGTACATTTCAGGAAGATGTCGAGAATTTCCACAACCAAAAACAGCACAGTGCTCACGTCCACCCATTTGAAAAGTTTAATCAACAATCAGATAAATTTCAAAGTTAGTAAAGGCTTTAATATCTTCAGATTTATTTCGCAAAACTTCAGAAAACTGCTTGATGTGAAGTTATTCGCTTCAAGATGGCCGATTTGTTTTGATCGCGTCCCCGAATATATCCCAGAATGCTTTGCGCGAAAAAAATTCACGGAAAGCCGATATCGTCTATTAGTTTCTTGTGTTCAATACACATCAAAAGAAATTTTTCTTTTACCTATAAATTTTGATGGAATTCTTCAATCTTTATAAATTTGTATCGTTGGAGAGATATTTGTGAGTGGAATAATTTGAAATAAAAAAGTATTTTAAAAATTCCAAAAAAGAGACGAAAATAACGAAGAAAAAAATTAAGATCTTGTAGAAAAGTGGCTATAACTTTCATTTTCACAGGAGAGATTCTTTGATCTTAGGAGGTCATCACTGTGAAAAAAATTCACTAACACATTTATTCAATATAAATCTAAGAAAAGTTTGAAAATCTCTCATTAATCTCTCAAGTTATGATACAAATTTAATAATTGATTGACCCCAAAAAACTGCAGAAAACAGCGTTTTTAGACGTCAGTCAGCCAACAAAAATCATAAAAAATGAAATACGTTTATACCTAAACTACTTATAACTTTGTTTGATATCTTTTAACAGTCAGGAACAGTCGCCTTATTAGGAGACGCCTCCTGATTAGGAGACCCGTCTCCTAATCAGGAGGTTCCGGGTGTAATTATCTCGTGAACGAGCAAACTGCGCATGATTTGATTGCTCCCAATGGAAAGAGCACAAAAAATTGATTCCATATGGTGATTTTCAGAAAAATCCACCGGTGGAATCAATCACAATTCTAATAATCCATAAGAACCAATCAGAAGTAAGAATCTGTCTTCTGAACAAAAGCGTCTCAAAAAGAAAAATGGCGGACATGAAAAAAATCAAGAGGGGCTTCCTTGTAGTGCTTTATATTAGGATTGTGATCGATTGCACCGAGAAATTTTGATAATTTTTTTAAAACTTTACCAATTCGAGGCTGCTCTTTCCATTAAAACTAGTTTCAAAATGCGCGGAAAAGCCTAAAACCCTTAAAATTGGGATCAAAGTTTTATGTCTCCTAATTAGGAGACGGGTCTCCTAATCAAGCGACCCCAAGCGACCTACATGTCTCCTAATCAGGCGACTGTTCCTGACTGTTTAACTGAATGATTATATTTGAGAAATTTTATAAAAAATTCGTCTATGGGCCGCTTCGCTCCCCTCAAGATACTTTGCAGGGTTAGGGCACCTTAAATAAATGGACTAATTCTCACGTGGGCTTTTTTCACGAATTAAGAGTCTGATGTTTTCGAGCGGATTCACTTGTGACTTTAGATGCCACAAAAAATTTGTTCCTGTACGCAGCAGAAGAAAAACTGGATATTTCCTCAGAAGGAGTATAAAAATATACTCAGGGTGAAGAGTAACGTGCGTAACTTTTTGTGGGATAAAAAATAGATTAAAAAGAAACACCGTGGACATTTGTGTCCTAATTGTATTGAAATGGGGCAAGGTGTTCGTGCTAAAGAAACCAAGTCTGGCGAGAATGTACTTATAAACTTAGACGAGTTGAAAAGTGACATAAAAAAATACATAAAAACACTGCGGAATCATGAAGTGTTGTTTGATCTGCTGACCTATAATCCAAAATTTTGGCTGAAATGTCGTCCAAAGTCTGTGCTTTTATTTTGTGACAAACTTTTTGGTGCTAAGGGTAGGGTACATGTACGGCCTTCATGGGCGAAAGTTGGTCCTTCCACTTTCTTCCTGCTCAATTCGGTATCTTCACGGTTAACGAGATGTAAGACAACGACCAACATTTTTGGTAGACTTTCCCCTGGAGGCTGCTCTCAGCATATAGTCAACTAGCTAAAGGAAGAGACTGCATCTCCACTTTTGTCACTGCCACGTGTCGACTTTAAGGCCATGGTGGACAACACACAGAAAATTGGCAAAACTTGGCAACTGAAGTTGGCTTCGACCTAGCCTGGATATCCAGCCCGTAAATTTTTTTTGATTTTGATATTTCTTATGTTTACGGTCTGGTTTACCTAGATCGTCTGCATTCTCATTTGAGGATGATTATGCGGATATTCTGATTGGTTGGTCCAAGCGAATCAGAGATCTGAATGGTGGCGCGCACATAAGAAATTATGCAAACCGACTTGAAGTGTTCGCCTAAATAGTTAGGTGGACAGCGCGGGCGCTCAGCAAGGCGCATACGCTGCTATGCAAATCTCCCTGACTTTTCGTCTTCGAAGCAAATAACAATAGAATATCTAATTATCTCCCTTGGGTGTTTGAAAACGCTTCCAAATAAAAATAACAATAATGGTAGGGAAGAAGTGGGAAGATCAAATCATGGGAATTTTTAGATGTTCTTGTTGTTTTCTTTTCAATTACTTGCTTAGATATTCTTGCTTTAATCTTCTTAATGAATTGGTTGCATTGTGTAAAGAACTAAAAAGGTATATCTTTATTTTGCTTCAATTCTTCTTTTCTGTTTGCCAATTTTGTATTGCTGTTTTTGGTTGGATTTTGGAAAAAAAAATTCTCCAAAATTCACTTTGCACTTTTTGTTTAAACAGACTTTCCACCACACTTTCTATATTTTATGGTCAAGGCTGCCATTCTAAATTGATTTATCACTGCTGGGGTACCATCTTGAAATCATGCATGTCATTATGTGCGTATATTCATTTTCAGCCATCGGATTCATGCAGGAAAATCTGAACCAAGCTCTATAATTTTAGAACTTTGTCTGGCTGAGGTAAAATTTTGAGCTTGGATTTCCTTTGACCGCTCCGTCGAGTGTAATTACATGTCATGTTAGTACGAAGCCCTCTTCAAAGTCGACGACAGTAAAGTTCAGTGAGAAAGACCCTCCCAAAAAGTGGGTCCATATGTCATCTTCCTTAAAGGATGTTAAAGATGTCGAAAAGACGAAGGCATGTTTCGGAAATTGCGAGTTCAATTTCTAGAGAAAAGGCTCGCACGGACTGCTGATACAAAAACCAAGGACGAAGATGTGGAAAGGTACACTGACGTTCTCGCGAAGGCAAAGATGGTGAAATATTGCGTGGAATGTGCTTGTGAAAATAACAAAAATCACCATGTAAAAGCGACTTTTAAAGCACAAGTAAATCCTAAATGAATGCACCTTGAAATAGGCTATGATATACGGCAGGTCCAAAATGCATAAAACATAATGCATATTGCATAATGCATAATGCATAATATTTGAAAAATATCAATTTTAGAGGCTATAATAAGGAGAATTTGAAAGGTAATACTTTCAACTAAACAAATATACCATTTTCTACCAGAAAATAAAGGGTACAAAGCTGTAAATTTGAATTTTGGATGATGAAGAAAATCCATGATCCACTGAAAATGCTTGTCGCCATTTTGATTTTCATAGTTGTATTTTACAGAACGTAGTATAGTGTAGAAAAAACACGAAAATATCTCCTCCGTATATTACTTTTCTAACTCGAAAACGTAAATTTTATAGCAAGATCTTTATATTCTGGGTTTTCTCAGAGATCTTTTCAAACAATTGCTAATAAATTTCAACGTGTTTTTCCCTATATCCAGCCAATATAAATTAAAGAGCTTCATTCGAAAGCTAGATCAAAGAAAATAGACTCTTTTTACATTCGAATGTTTATGTGTTTACTTTTTTTGAGGAAGAAGTGGAAAACCATTCTGATCTGTTGTCTTCCTTCTTATTATTTATGCTGACGGAAAACCCTTTGTTGTTATTATTCGAATGTTTTCTCTTTCGTTCGGATTCGAAAAGTAAATATCATGTCTGGGGAAATCCCTCTGATTGAAATGTTTATGTACTTTTATAAAAGAGGTTTTCGCGGTTTTAGCCTCTACAAAGGAGAGTTTTAGAAAATATAAAATCGTTCTGTAAATTACACAATACTATTATGCATTATGCAATATGCATTATGTTTTATGCATTTTGTACCTGCCGCTATGATATATGAGATTTAGAAAGAATAATGCATAGCAACTGCCAAAGAACGCTACTCATACTACTACACTCTAGTAAATGGGCAAAGAGTACTACCAATTTGTTTTAGCAAAACTTTGAAGGAATATCAGCGGGACTGATTTAATTATCGGTTGATTTATGTTATTATTACTTTTCAGATATGTAAGTATTGCAAAAGCGAGCTCGAAGGATGCAATGTGACACTTGATTCGACAGGAGAACAAGTTATTTTAGGAGATTACTTTTCGGGGATTTGCGCATCTGGAGTGGAGAAGCTTGAACTTCACATTGGCGATCCTAATTTTGCAAATCCCAAATCGTATGAACCAGTATCGAAACTACTTCGTGAGGTTGGCAGCCGGGCTGGTTGGTACTTCAGTGAATTATTGGCAGTAGACCCTCAAAATCATAGCCTATCTATATCCTAACATGCGATTTTCGATCACTTTGTACAGGTGAAAGATGTGCTGTGACATTTGTCCGCACTATTTAATATTTGCATTGACTGTCGTCACATATCTTTGAACTTTAGTAGCTTTAGTCTGGCTCTTTCCCAATCTTTAGGTATTAAACGTTATCACACTGGAACGCGAGAGTGGTTGTTATTGGAAGTTGATGGAACTATATACAGCATGGTTATAGAAATGATTTTCTCCAGTTTTGTCTGTGAAGTTTGTATGCGCTGTTTTCATGGCTCACATATGTTTGATGTAAGTTTGAAAGTGTCACGAAGTTATTTTGGGTTTTGTTCTGTTCACTATGGAATACCTCAAGCAATGACATCTATATCTTCCTTACTTCTTACTGTATACATCTAACACGCGTGCTCTGCCTTTTCGAATTTTCAAAATTTTCATTTGTTGTTTAGTTCTACTGTGTAAAAAGTACTGTCCACATTTAAACTGTAATAGGAACACGATTGCGACACGGTTAAAAAGAAGATGACGAAATCCCAAAATAAGAAACGTATTCGCACGCGCGAATTCGACTGGTTGGTTCCAATAGTGGGGCTATTGCATTTTGAAATGAACATATGTAATTGCCAATATGAATTGGCAGGTAATATGCTCTCTGGTTTAAGGCATGCAATGTTACTCAATGTAAATAACATAGTCTTCCATGTCACTGTATGTCCACCATGGTGATATTTAATGCTTTTTCAATTTAGGTGTTTTGCAAAAGAATCTATATAGAGCTTGGGTTCAAAACAGACAAGGCACAGGCAATGATGCATGCATGCAAAGACCACCATAAAGCTTGGCAATTTGCTTTTGTAAACGAATCCTTGGCTTTGTATGAAAAGACAGCTCGCCAGCATTCCATTCCTGACTATATGTCCTGGTTTATTGATCAACCAGATAATCATCGTTTTCTTAGTTCAATGATGCTGGACTACCTGTTTTCAATCATGGTCCTCTGCGTTAGCGTTCGGAGAAACTGTTTTGATGGTTAATTCTTTTTGCATATTTCAGATCGTTTACCAATTCCTTTACTTTCTACCCAAAACCCACAATTTTGATTTCAATTGCTTATGAAAGGAGTATACTACAACATTTTGCATATTGTTTCAATATCTTTATGAAGGTTACCTTTGGAAATGATACCACGTAATAAGTAAAATGATCTTGCTCTGTTGCATAACGTATTATATTAAATACTTGATTACATGAATTTTGATCGCCTTAGAGAAGTTTCGTGACCTATTCTTTGTCCGCCACCACCCCTACTACCAAAAGATCACATACCATCTCAACATTTTGGAGACAATGTCTGAAGGAATTAAAGAGCTGTCTGTGGAGCATATGGCAGGCAGTATTTCTGGACTGAAGGACTCTGCTCAGGGTGGTAAGAAAAGTCCATTCGTCTTAAGTTTGTACTCTTCTTTGCTACCATTTGGTAGCCATTTTCAAGGAACGGAATAAGTCATGGTCGCACTGAATAAATATAGTGCACACTTAAAGCCAATGGAATTGAATTCAATTTTCATATGTGAAGCGTGTTATTCATCATATTTATGACTTAATGTAATGTTTCTTATGGATACACTCCGGTTTTGCAAGTAGTGGCGGAAATCGGGGTGTTTTCGTGGAAAACATTACATTACGTCTTCAATATCACGAATAAAGACAGAGCGAATCAGCTACACTTTTATGTTAAATAAAACTACTTTCTTACACGCTTCACCTCTAAATTGTCATGCACTGCCCAGTCCAAAACACACAAAACTAACATACTTTGAAATTATTTGATATGGTTAAGGAGATGCCATCACGGAGGAAATTAACAAATGCGTGAAGTCGTGGCTTCCTGCCGATGGTGTTTCGACTGAAGAACATTGGACCGAGAGTACACGGTTGCTCCAAAATATTGACAAGGTAGTCCAAGCATGTTTTAAAGTATTTACATATGCCCCGGTTCAAAAAGTATGCCAATTACAAGAACCTAGTTGGACATTGGTCCGTGGCTCATGTGCCCAAGGACGATAGTTACACGGCCACACCATACTAACAGCCTCAAAAAAGCGTGATGAAGATGATGCCTACTTTTGCTTCGCAAATTAATTCGGAAATATTAATTGTGATATGATAGAGCCGACCAAAGCAAATTTGTTTAGAAAAACAATCTATGAAATAAAATAAAATATAAATTCAGCATATATACATAACATACGAGTACAACTAAAACCAACAACAAATACAACATAAACAAGTAAAGCTAAAACCAACGCCAAAAACAACATAGACATTCAAAACCAAAACCTAAGACCCGCTAGGACCAGCCTCCCCAGGATCTTTGTGTTTAGGACAAAAGTATTTAAACCTATCAAATCCTTTTTCATCAGTTATGTGCCTATTTCCAGTGCAGCGTAGATGTTTCCATGTGTTGCATGGTGCTTCCTCAGTGCCTCAAGAACACCCAACCGACCTATTTTGGATCTTCCCGTACAAAACCGCCATTCTCTTGTCCTCTGTTGACAGAAATACCACCTTGCATGTTGCACAGTTATTCTGTACAACCTGGTTAGCTTTCAGTGTCTTTTTTGCACATTTCTTCGTTTTCTTTGAAGAGGGAAGTCCGACAATGGGTATCTCTGTTCGGATTTTACAGCTCCATTTCGGGGTCGACCTAAAGACAGGTATTGGTGAATCATGGCATCGTCTGTCATTGTTTTTTCTTGGAACAACTATAGTTAAGGAACTTTTGCATTGGGGATGAACCAGGGCCGTAAAAGTATGCAAGTGCACAAGAAATCGGCAAATGAGTCAAATATGTTACCTCAAGTCGTTCGCAATTTACTGCGCTGGGTTGATCAATCTCTCCGGTCTGAGTTTCAACGTCATTTAGCTGCAGAGAGAACGTAAAGAATACATAAAAAACTTTGTTTGACCTTAAGTAAAATGGCATCACGTACTTAAAGTGGATTGATTTCCATGAGATTTGTTTGTGCGAAGATGTAGAAAACGTCAAAGTTAATCACATACCTCCATCTGTTTCTCATCATACAGAATGTTTCCGTCGTTGTCCCAAACCTGCCACCGGTTGGTAATCTTAAAGTTAACCGCAATGCCTGATTCTAAGAGAAAAATAGTATTTCATATTTCAGCTCAAGCAACGTCTTCTTGCTTTTTGTGACCATGAACATATAAATGACTGGACATCTATCTTTTATTGTCTCTTTGAAGCGAGCTTCGTTGCCGCCTCTATTTCAAAATTGGCATGAAAAATCCGACAATATTCCGTAATAATTTTATTTCTTTGAATTATTTAAGTAAAAGGGTTGATAGAGCTTGAACATTACTCCTTATGCACAAAAAAATTATTTTCGAATTTTTTAACAAGTTTGCAATATATTTTATCAACATTTTCAACTCTGAAATGCAAAATTTCAACTGCGTGTATACTTTTGAATCCCTTTTCTCTTGAAAAAAAATAGCTTGCCAAAGTTGAGAGCCAGTGTCATAAGAATATCTAAATTAGAATGTGACACTTTCTAAAATTATTAGACACTTTTAAGTCAAAATTTAGAAATATTAGTCGGAGTTTTGACAAGCTGACGATGATTTTGCCTCTGTTATCTTTGCTATGATATAGATAAAAGACTTGAGAAGAGTAGAACAACAGAGACTTTTGTCGAAGTTTTGACGTTGTTAGCAAGGTATTCCCAAGTGGTATATCATCAAAATCTATTGTTTCATTTTATCCTTTTAACGAGGCGGCAACGAAGCTAGGAGCCCTTTCTACAAAAAGACAAAGGAGATGGATGTCCAGTCGTTTATAGGTTCATGTTGTGACATAACGAATGATGATGACAGTATAGAACGTATACGTGGAGCAAACAGGAGTTCCACTTCAGAGGACTTAATTTTGCTTGTACGATGCTTAATGCCCGAATTGAAGATTTTAGGTAGGTTAGGTAAGGAGCCTCAAGAAATGTGTGGTCGAAGTAAAATGGTATGACATGAGATCTACAATATCAAGTAGGATAGACCTCATGAGCTTACATATTTGGGCCGAGCAAAACCGCACTAAGTACATTACCGATTACCGCCTTGCAAAAAGGAGATGAACACATGTTCAGGTAGACATTTTTGCTTCCTTAGATGGATTTGTTACACCTCTTTGGGTCCAAGGCCCAACATCGTTGACAATAAAGTAAGTAACCTAATCTGTAGTTACATCCCTGTGTCACTTAAAATTTAATTGAAAAACTTTCACTCCAAAACCATCCCTGGAACCCATACAGGAATTATTGGGCTCTGGAAAATAGAATTTTAATACTCATTAGGAATTCTTTAGAAATTTTTATCCCCACCGAGGCGAAAAATTCCATCGGGGCTGTGATGCAGGGTGTGTAAATTGTGCTTGAGAAGAAAGATTGTACAAGTACCTTCAGAAATTCTTATAATATGTAATTTTTTGTTCCGAGAAAAAACGAAGATCAGTTTCTTTCATGCGAGGCCCCAATGAAAGCGTTGGTACTTCTCGTACTTGAGCACAAGGAATAATGATTAAGCAATTTATTTTTTAGGCAGATTAATCGGTCCACCGTTACGCAACTGTTGTATTACTTGGATACGTGCTGTGAAAGTACATCGGAGGGAAAAGTGATTGATAGTATCTATTTTGATTTCGCAAAGGCCTTTCTTTGACACTGTACCTCATCGTCGTTTATGCCAGAAACTATTAGCATACGGCATAGATGGTCCGATAATGTCTTGGGTAAAATCATTTTTAACTGGACGAACCCAATCAGTGAAAGTAAATAAATCATTTTCGACAACGGATCACGTGGTTAGTGGTATCCCACAGGGTAGTGTCCTTGGACCGTTATTGTTCGTTCTTTACATCAACGATCTTCCTGAAAGAGTGATATCATCATTTATACTCCTTTTTGCTGATGACACCAAAATCTTCCAAGAGGTCAACACTATCGAAGACTCTATTTCCATCCAACAGGATATAGACGCGCTAGTTAAGTGGTCGAAAGAATGGTTATTAAATTTCCATCCCGACAAATGTCACGTACTAACTATTGGCAAATTCTCTGACATCAAACATGCCTATCCATATTGTTTGGATGGAAATCAGCTTGAACATGTTTTTGAAGAGAAAGATCTTGGGATTGTGATCGACTCAGAACTTACATTCGAGGAGCATATTGCAAAGCAGGTAAAGAAGGCAAATTCAATACTAGGAGTGATTAACAGGAGCTTTGAACATCTGAATCCATCCATCTTCCTAGTACTATATACTTCGTTTGTCCGTCCGCACTTGGAGTATGCTCAGTCGGTATGGTCACCTAAACTTCGAAAATATGTTAATTTGATCGAGGGTGTACAAAGACGCGCCACAAAACTCGTGCCTATCTGCAAAGATATGTTCTATGAAGAACGCTTGCGCATACTTGACCTCCCCACGCTTGAATTCAGGAGACTCTTTTGTGATATGGTCCAAGTATACAAACATCTCCACTACTACGATAAAAATACTCTTCCAAGTAAATTATCGACTCGAACACGTCCGAACAGGAGACACAAAGATGAGCTGATACCAAATTTTGGTAAAGATGGATTCCGAGGCGCACAAACCAACTCGTTCTTTTACAGGAGTATACCAAACTGGAATAGATTACCAAGATACGTTGTAGAGGCAAAGACTGTCAAAATCTTTAAAGAAAGACTCAACGAAGCTTGGAAAAAACATCCGAAAAGATTCGAGACAAGACAATTGTAATCAAGATCCGGTTCTCAGAGGCCCTCGTGTGCCTTGAACTTGTATACATTATTATTATTATTATTATTATTATTATTAAGATCAAAATCGAAAAGATTTTAGAAGTCATTGATGACGAAGAGTGGAGAGAGAAGTATGTGACGAAAACAAAAAGCCCACAAACCTTAAAAGATGTTTTTCTTGAGTTTTTAATCGAATTTTACCGTGATTTCTCTCATGTTGAGGAAGTACAGTATGTAGCAGCTGAGGACGTAAACGAGGACGAAGAATAAACCAAACGTGATAATATTGTACTTTTCGTTGTTTTGCTATTTTTTGTACGCAAAATATTTATATATTTGGGCAAGCTAGTTTTCCATTGTAACAAACGTAGGATTAGGAACGAAAAAGCGGGAAATAACACAGTCAACCCCTGATTGGGCAGTTGGTGCCCTACATACCTTTTCCGGCAGACTTCCGCTCGCCGAAAATTTTATTTTTGATCTCCGCCCGTTCATAAAATCAAGACATAAATACATATTTTAGATGAGTTTGTTTACTTATCGCGCCTCCCATTATTATAGACCATGGCCAGCAGATTTCTAAAGTTTCAAAAATAAAGAAAAAATTCAATTCCGTGAAAAACGTTTTGATATGTTTCTTACTCAATTTGTGGGTGGTGAATCCGAATTTGAATGTTACCAAGCTCGAAAAACTGCAATTTTTGCGTAATGCGCGATTTTTTGCGTTTTAATGATTTTTGGGTGTCAAAGTCTCAACTTTTCTAGATCAAAAGTCATAGACGATTTTGTGGTTAAAAATTGATTGAAAATAGGGAATTTCCCCACAATCTGAATAATTTATGCAAAATTATAGCACTTTTGATCTAGAAAAGTTGAGACTGATATAATACATTTTTTGCTCAGTTTGAAGAGCTCTAATACGTGGTTTCAGTCTTGTTTGATTATCAGGTACTAGCCGGTACCCGGCGTCGCATGCCGGTTAAGCTGTAGCGCTGAACGCACTGACAGTCCTTTGGGTGTTGGCTTGAAAAATGATCAAACCAATAAAAAGATATCTTCAAAGTTTGACTCTAACCCTCCCCCGGAGATCTTTTTCTCGCATTAAATACGGCGTCCAGTTTTTTACAATTTGAGAAAATGTCATGCTAAAGAGGAGTGAAATGTAGAAATGACAATTCTTTAAGAAAAGGCGGGAAAACCACAAAAAATGGTGCAACTTTGTTTTTATCAGATTTAAAAAGATAAATAAGTCAATTCTAAATTGCTTTTTTCAAACCCTTGTCATAACTTTTCGAAATTAAACATGTAAAATGACGTACAAAGTTTTTAACAGTATCAACCAATTGAATGTTTTTAATGAAGAAAAAGATGGACTAACAACTTCTTCTCTTGCTTTTTATCGCCCTTTGCTGTTATTGTTCGACAAACTTTTTAATTTTTATGTTTTGATTTACATTATTTGAAATGTTCTTTTCTATAAAAGAAATTTGTTTTGTTTTGAAAAGAATTCGAATGTCATTAATAAATACGATCGTTAAATGGCTTAAATACCTTCGATTCAAACAAAAGAAAAGAAAAAACAGGATCGGCCAAAGCTGGGCAGAAATTAAAATTACTAAATGTAGATGGGCCTTTAATTTCTAAACAAAGGCTGAATAAAGTCTTAACCATGCTCTATTCGATCTGTCAATCAAAACAAACTTATCGAGAACAAAACATTGCTTGCGAAATCGAAAGTGTGCAAATGGCGCGAATCCAATAGAACAAATTTGTGGAGCAAGAGACTAAAAGTCATAATTTTAAAACACAAACAAAGCGAAAACGAAAGTGGTGACACACAGACACACAAAGCACCGCTATTAATATATAGAAGTTATGGCATGTCTCAAAAACCTGAAAATTACCATAATTTTTAAAGGCCATTGGCCGGCAGAAAATGAGCAAACCAATGATTTGCTACGAAGTGGAAAGTGTCACCCATTGTCCTCGCGGTGAAGAGTAATAAGCACCACCGGCACTGGGTCACTGAGACAATGGTGTACCGTTTTCCCACTCTTCCCGTATTTAAAAAAGAACTCTTTAACAGACATAAGATACACGCGAGACAGGGGTGTGTTGCTTTTCGTAAAAGTAGCCAAAAACATGTCATCATATACGGCTAATAAATGCCATAAAATAATTAAAGTGTCACCTGTCGTTGTTTATTTTTTATTATTCATAATTTTCGATTTATGCATAAACTTCGTCCACTAAACTCACAAACAGACTCACTATCACTCTACACCAAACAAAAAAGTTTTAACAGAGTACGTTGCATATTTTTCAATATAAAAATATTTCATATTTCTTTACAACATGATGTACATAATTCTGTAAATTTTTTGTTACATTGTATTAATTGATTTTCAGTTCATTTACTCCCAAGATAAATACTTCGCACTTCTAACAACTTTTGTTTTGATAAAACAATCATCGTTCGTTACAATTCATTGCACGTCGTGTTTTAGACGATTCCAATTTCAGATAACTTGAGCTCCACCGCAGATGATTGAAAAAGTCAATTCTTCGTGTGCTTTAACTTCACAAAGTTCGCCAATCCTGGCGGTGATAAGATTTATATGAGAGTAATCGTCACGAAAAGCGCTAGTAACATATCGAAAAAAGGAGATTCCCAAGATTGGCGAAGGTATCTTAAATCTTGGTTAAAGAAAATCTCTTTTATCTTTCTTTTTTTTCTATTGTGAATTGCTTACGTCAAGGTACTGCCAGGATCACAGACCCGTTGGGACCCACTACAAAATTTTGCTGAAACTTTTGTCTCCGCTTGGAAAATGCCCTGTATAAAATTTCATCCTCACAGTGGGAGAAGCTCCACCGGGGCTGTGACACTGTGACAGGGGTAGGGTTATCTCTCTTTGTACGACTTCACCAGATTTTCAACGACTAGACTAATTGGAGATGTTTAGAAACGATTGGAAACTGGACGAGCTCAAATCAATCTTCTTCAAATACATGACTTGAAGTTTTCGTTCCATTTTGAGATTATTTTTAAAATTTTGTGTTGGTATTGGTATTTAAAATAATCACTTTCAGAATGAAATAATTTCGTTACAGTAACCTGAAATTGACGTTTCCATACAAGACGTTTTTTGACCTTTTGAATGTTATGAAATGAGACGGATCACAAGTATTTTTTTACCTAGAATATATATTCCCAATAACCAAATAACCAAAAGTTGGTTTATTTTTGGTTTAGATGACCTGAGATCAGATTGTGATTGTTTTCTACCCACCACGCTGAAGCTCTAAAGGGATGGTTGAAAACATACAATCTGACGAATATGCAATCTCGAAATCGTAAGGACCGCGTTCGTCTAAAAGGACTGAGGGTGACAACAAAATTGCATGATTGTGTTTATGAATAGGGCGCCTTATCAGTTTTTGACTTTCTGGCGCACAACAAGATTCTTGTTGTAGGATTTTCCGCGGGAGGACTATTTTCCTTAGCCTAGTTAACTAAGCCCGTATTCACAAGGCTAGGACACACGGCTTATGGCAATATAGCATTTCGGCGCTTTAAAGATTTTTTATATTTACGGATTTTAAGTTTGCCTTGGAATACTGGCTTAGGGAAAGGGCGCATTCATAATATGAACGCAGGATTCGGTGAGCTTCTGATTGGTCAGAGTGGGTCACGTGGTAAAAAATCGGGAGTTTTCGTGAGCGATAGAAGTCTATAATTATTTTATCAGAAAACGAGTAGAAGAGGATGGGACTTATTGAATGCAAGATCTTTCTTCGATTATATTATGATGTGAGACTATTGCCATGAGAGAGCCGAGAGATATATTTGGAATACTGTATCAGAAAAAGTTTTCAAGACCTGATCCCGACCTGATGGTGCTTCTCTTGTTTATGGGAAGAATTGAACTGATGAAGAAAAAAGAATGCTATTCGTCGTAAAGACAGCAAAAGTTGCTTGTTTCCAGAATGCCAAATAATAAAGTAAAGATTTGTGATTGAACATTGACTATCGTATGTGGCAATATATAAGACTTGTACAGATCCTATGCTGTAGTTCTGTATTCTGATTGGATTGCATGACATGATATTGTATTATACTGTAATGGATAGATGATAGACAGTTCTTGATTTTTGACTGGTTGTGGTTTCTTGTTGTTTTATGAATTTGAGACTTTATGCTCGATTTTACAGACAATGACATCTTTCGTTTTCGAAGAACATAAAATTGTCGGTGCTTATTTTCAGTGACAGCTTTACGAATTCAAGACTCAAGAAAATGTTTTTTTTGGGGGGGATTGATTACATTGTTTTGTATACGGTATTTTAGCCTGCGAGTCTAAAGTAATTTTTATTTATTTTGTTGAAGGTTATTTTTATTATGAGCTTTGTGTAAAAAAACATACAAAATTTTATGTCAAATCACAAAATTATCACTCAAGAAACAAATTTGTCTCTTGTTGACTTTTCCATAAAATACGAACATAACTTTTTTTTTTAAATGAACAAATTTTTCCTTCACTCTCCATCGGCACACTTTACATAGAATTTAATTTTATATTTTACAAAAGGAGCGCATAAACTGTAAGACGGAGAGTTTGTTTATCTAATCTTACAATAAGAGCCAATCAGAAGATAGAAAAAAAGACAAAATAAAAAAATTCTAAATAATGTTTTGATATTATGTTCTGTGTGTGGTGTGATTTCATATTTTTGATATGAAACGGAATTAAGTCAACGACGAATAATTATGCAAATTATGTGAGTTTACGTTATCCCTCACCGCGAAATTTGAATTGTCGTTGTTGTCAGTTGATAAGCTACCGAGTTTACTGTCCCTAAGCTAGTCATTCAGTCACAACTTAACCATCAGATTTATCCAAGTGACTGAATCAAACTAGCTTAGATTTCTAGGCTATATTTTCCTCAGATGTATAATTTTCAAGCGCCTTTAGAGATTTACCGTGCGCGTAAGAAAATTATGAACAGCTGTTATCAGGTTAGGTATAGACATCTGCATCTTTTCGAAAATGCGTAAATAATAAATCGTTAATCTTCTTTTAATTAAAAAAAATTCGTAATTTTTTCACAAAAAAGGTTCGCCTTTTCTTAATTTTGAATTTAACATATCCATAGACAAGAAAATAGTGGATCTTCACTGCACGGAGAAATTCTTTTATTTTATTTTCGGAGAAAAGTGGTACTTTTCGTGGCTAAAATTATAATCATCTTGTGCATCAAAATGTTAATTTTTTCGATTTTAGAAAATTTAAGCTTTCCAAGAGACAGTGAAGATTCACTGTTACTTGTTTTCGCACGGAAGAAAATTCAATGATTTCAAAACAAGAAAACTGAGAGAAAAGTTAACTTTTCGCCATATATTTTGCGTTAGAGAGGACGACTTTTCATGCAGTGCAAAAACTCACCAACAAACGAAAAATAAATAAACCAGCCGAGACTGGAAGGTCAGCCAAGCTTAGCTAGATAGCTTTAATAAGTGGGTTAACAGATGTAAGAGATGTACGGAAACAGAGTAGACTAAAAATGTTTAATGTTCAAAATGTGAAACATTTGATAACTTGATTTAAAATTATTTAAAACAAGCCTGAGAGCTCCTCAAACCCCCCCCCCACGAGAAGCTCAAAGTGTACTTCTCTTTAGCATTGTAGCACTGTTTCTATGACATCAAACAATTAAGCTATAGTTCATTACTACAAATAAAAGAAAAACATATAGCGTAATTAAACTTTTTGTTAATTTCATTCCAGTCAGTTATGATACATTTTTTCTGTTGGATGTAGACAATATCCTTATCTGACTAAAGTGTTATACTAGAAATAAATAAGATTGCCAAAACGTCAGAACCAAAATAAAGATATCCATCAAATATACATAGAAACTGTACTTTTTGTTTTACTTGATAAAACTCCAATAACACTTTCAACAAACGAGCTACAAACTTTAAGTCACAATGCGCAAACTCCAGAAACACACAATTTGCATCAAAAACTTTGCAAAACGTAGTTCATATTTATAACATTTCAACAGGAACTGTATTTTGGTCGACTTGGTCGAATTACAGAGACCATTTGTCAGTTGTCTGCAAGGCCAATGAGGTACGTAAAAACTGACTGCTATTCAGTCAAAGCCAAAATTTGGCAAGTTCAGAAAAACATAATTTGCGTCCAGAACTGTTGAACAAAATTGTTTAGTTTTTTAATTATTCAAAAGTCAAAAACCCATTTGTCGTAACTTACTGCAATTACATTAAAAACAAGTGATACATTTATGGACCTACCTGAATGAAAAATGAACACGTGAACAATTCCTATGATTCAATCCCGAGAAAAGTTGGTAACGGACGAACGAACACAGGTTAATTTATAGGACAACCAGGTAGGTCCAAAAATGTGACTGATCATTGTCCTACTTTGCACTTGAAGCAAAATCACAAAATCTTGAAAAACACAATTAGCATCCAGTCTCCGTAAATAAATTTTGTAGTTTAGTACCGTCAAGTTACACAGCATACACACAACCATCTTGAAGACTTTGCTGGTCACAAATGATAATCGAAAGCAAAACTTAAAATTCATAACCATGCGAGGAAAATCATTTTTTCCTCGTTTTGCTTTAAACTTGCTTTTGATTGGTCTATGAATTTGGGTGATTGATTTACCGCCTTGGCGGAATAAACACACGACCATGATCGGTGCATGAATTAATTTCAACTGGGAGTCCTCTGTTCTGTGCCAAGCACTGGCAGTGTTTTTTAAACTTTAAAACAATGTTAAATGAAGACCAGATTGATCTGTTTGTTATGGCTGTGCAAGTTGTGACGAGAGTGTGCATGTTGTGTGACTTGACGGCAGCCCGCTTTCTGCAAGTCTGATAAGAGATATGTATAAACTGTTATCGCAATTCATTCCATTCCATCATTCAATCAAAACGTGCGCCAAGGTTAGAAAAGGTTAGAAAAACACAATCTACGTCCGGAACTGCGTGAAAAATAGTTTGATCAATTTCAACAAGAACTGTATATATTAATATTAATATAAATGATCAAATTCCAAAGACCATTTGGTTCCCTTCATCTGACCGACCCTGATTTACGGTCAGCAGGTAGAGTTGGAGAGTCAGAAAGCTTTTCCGCTGCTTTGCTGGATTTCCACTGTTGACCTCTGCACGCTCTGTGTTTACAAGTTTTCAAATCGAAGTAGAGAGCCGCATGCCAATGGAGAGTAAACCGAAAACACCAGTTAATCCGCGGCTTCTCAATTTTAAAATTCGGATCAGTCCACACAGATTCCCTTTCAACAAGATGTAGCTGCTTCTTAACAGAAAAATATTTTCGACCGACCAACCGAACCACTCCCACTTTTTAAAGTAGAAATAACGGGAACCAAACAATTTTTTGCGATTCGCCTTATCAAACACGTCCAAGTCCAAAAAAGCACGATTGCATCCAGTCTTTATCAAATTTATACAGTAGCTGTACTTTTGTAAACTTTATCAAATTCCAATAACAGTATAACACCATCAATCCCCTAGAGGTAAACAAGAAAAAATATGTTTTTATTGCAAAAACTATTAAAAAGCAGCAATAAAAAGTATCAGAAAATTCAACATAAACAAAAACTTGAGCAAACGGCTTTAAACCTTCAAAAGATGTAGAAAAAGAATCCCCTTAATGAAAATAATGTGTTTGATCTGCCGAGTTAAAAAAATAAATGACAGAAATTGAAGCTTGCAACAGATTTACACTGGAAATACTTTGGTACAACACTGACTTAATCGCTTGAGTCGCCATCTTGAAACACTACATTATGATCTGTAAAAACAACGCACGCTAAAAGTACCCAAAAAGTTAACCCGATCGGAAGAAAGTTTAGAAATCAAAGTGAGATCGGAAAATCGGATTTTTTTTTTGCCGTCTGATGATGATGGAAGAAGAAGAACCGAATTTTACGGTTTTGAATGCTCAGCTTAGGCAGACCAAAAATGGATTCTGGCATATTAATGTCAATGTGTGGCAATAAACGAACGAACAATAAAAAAAGGGAAGGCATCGCGTTTGTCAAACAACTTGTAAACAAAAACCCCGTCTTTGATGGAACTGTCAAGATTAAGGAACGAAGCATGAGATCCTGAGCGTTCAACTTTGAGTTCAAGTTCATCTGCATTGATTTCTCTATATACTGATTCGAACATGTTCCCATCATTTACAGCACATAGATCATCCATGAATCGTTTATATATATATTTCGATGGTGTATTGCATTGGCCGCCCACGCTCAAAGCTCTAAAGGTGGGTCGGTTTTACAAGTGCAATCGAACTTGGATCCGTTCATACGACGATAAGTATATAAAAGCTATAAAAAAGATACCCCTGATACCCTTGTGTAAAAGCAAAAGTTTTGAACCCAGTCAAAACAAACAACACTTTAAAAAATGATAACCCCTAGATGAAACAAGTGTGTCAAATTTTTAAGCAAATTTTGACCATTTTTGAAATACTCAGGTCTCAGATATTGTTAGATTCTAGCTCTCTAAAGTTCTTTGTGATAAATGTCAAAATAATATATAATCATAATGAATAAAGAAATAAATTTGGGAGACGAGACGAGAAACAAAACACAAACCTTCTAATCTTTTCATTTTCTGGCATAGATTGTTGATGAAACTCGTTGAAATGTAGCCCTCTAACTTACTCAAATCAATTGACCAATCCTTTTTCGCAATGTTGCTGCTAGTAGCTTGTGACATTGTAACGGAATGATCTTTCAATTTGATTTCTCGAATTTTCTTCAACACTTGTTTCCTTGCATTACCTGAGGTAAACACAAATAGATTAAACTATTGTGTAATAATAAAGTAATCAAACGACATCAGAAAGGACTCAATTATTTAACCAAAAAAGTCGAATGTTTTCGTAATAATATTTTATGTTCACAAGGTTTTCCTTTGAAAAAATAAAAAAAATAATGAACTTTGACAATCTTTCATTTTTTGACGACGTCATCATTGTATGACGTCATTTTGCCTTAATATCTCCTGATATATATTATTTTGACGGCTTTTTGTTTCAGTTTCCATGGCAAGGGGTGGCCTTACCTCTCCAATTTCGATCTTTTTATATTCAAGGAACAATAATCTAATCATAAAATCTCTTTACACAGGCTCCTGCACATGGGAAGACTTAGTGGCCTCTACTAGGACTCCCAGGCTTCAAACTTTTTTTCCGAAAGAGCAGGGGAAGCAAAGAAGATTCTTGCATTTAATAAGGGGCCTTGGTATGATTATGAATGTGTCATTATGAATGGTTCTGCTAGGGGCCTTTATACGCCACCAAAAATTATTCATTTGGACTTTTCAATTTTAAAAGGTTTTGCATAAACGTTGACTCCATTCAAAAACATCCTACTTACCACCACTCCTAGTATCCTTGCTCTTGAATATGCTTGCGGTAAACTGTATTGTCCAATACTTTTGAACTGTGATTGACAAACTCCTTGGATTGGTGGTCGATGAAGCTTTTTAACGAGGTAACAAACTCCTTCTCTTGATATTGTTGCCATTCTTCGATGGCATTGTTGATGCTTTCGTTTGGCTCTGTTTCGGTAGGCCGTGGATGTTGATGAATCTGTCAAAGATTAATTCGTGTGATTCATATGGTCTATATTTCAAGTGGCACAATAGCTTCATGATGGAAAATGAGTATTTATGATGACCGAAGGTCTTGAAATATAGTAATGCCATACGATAACATTTGATGGTTCCCAACTCATCACCCTGTCTGTGTGCATCGTTTATGTTTCCCAAAAGAAGATTCAAGGTGAGAAGGGCTTTATGGTACGATAGAAGAAAGTTGCAACCATCGTATCTGTATTGAGAGAAAAATGATAAATAATGAGTTGAATTTGATAATCAACATAAGCAAGTGGGTGGTAGTGAAATTAAATCACAAATCACAAAATTGAAATAGGCTCTATCATCATATTTGAAAATGAATCAATTTATCAGAACTTACTGTAGTGTTTTCAAATCATAAATCTAAATATTTCTAATATTAATACCTGTTATATGAATAAGTATTCATCTCGTGCATGTGATGATCTTTTAAGTTGGCGAATAAATTTGGGCATTCTTTGCAATAATAGTCCATGAGCTGGAGGTCAAAATGGGCTCAACGAGTGTACCGGATAAATCATATGTAAAAAGTTTCCAAATTTTATGTAGAATAAGAATTTCGATGTCAGCAGGGTCAAATTAAATGGAATAAGGATTCTGTGACGTCACAATGACACCTGGTGAGAAAAAAAGTTGTGAAAATTTGTCAGACCAAGATTCTACTTTTTGGGAAATATCTCGGGAATTAAAAGTGGTATTGCTACGAAATTTGGAGCATATGTTCATAACGAGGTGACAATTACATTCAAAGAAGAAAAAACCGAAGAAAATCGTTTATGACGTCACCAAGGCGTGCCGAAAATGAAAATTGAGGAAAAAAGTAAAATTTTGCCTAAATTTCGATCAAAAGTTAGTGTTAACTAGGCCTGTACCGCTCAAAATACGAGAAAAACACAATTTACCACCTATAATCTCATATTACGAAGTAAATACTTCAAAATGAAGTATTTGTTGGGTTTTAAAGGGGCACCAAAGCATCAAAAATAATTTACGCACATTTTGATCTGTAAATCAGCATTTCCCTAAATTTTGTAAATATTTGAAAAACTAGTCAATTATTGTTCCAAAAAGCAAATTGATAACTAAAGATTCCTAGATGAAAATGTAAAAGAGTTTAATATATTTTTCAAAAACGGCCCTATGACGTCAGTAAGGGGCGCAAAAATAGAAAAAATTCAAAATCTTGCCTTTAACTTAGTCAAAAGGTTGAATTCACCTCACCTTAAAGAATTTATCACTTACTTAGTTAGAATTGCTCCATAATTATTGTTCTTATGAGGCGCCAAACCTTCAAAAACATTACGCTTAATCTTCTCGTAAATCAGAATCTTCCTAATTTTAGTTAAGATTTAATAATGTCAGAAATTTTTAAGCTATAAGTAGAATCTTATGAAATACCAGATTAAAATGTAAAAATTAGGAATTTTGAAACTTATTAAGGTTAGTTAAACTTGGTAAGGGTTAGCAACAGCTATTTTGTAAAAGTTAAAATGGAAAATTAGCAGAGGTTTCAGATTTATTAATTGTCCTCGATATCACTCGATATCGACATTCTTTATCACTTTCAACCTCTTCGTCGTCTTGATCGTTCTCTTCATTATCTCGATTTGCACAACCACACGCATCACAGCATCACATTGCACTTTACAGTCACAGGTTACGAGCGTCAGGACCTAAAAATAAATCGATTATTAATAATTAGTAAAATAAAATAATTTTGATTTCAGATATAAGGGCTTTCTAGAAAAAAATTTTCCTTTTGCTAAACACTGAATAAGGCTGGGTTTTATCAGAAGATAAAATGATAAGAAGTGACTCTTTCCAGTTTTAACTATGAGATGGCTGTGACAAGTATGAATAACTTTACATCATCAACAGTCAATGAAATCATCAAGATAGGGTTAGAAAAATATCATAACTTGAAAAGAGACGCTCACATTAAATTAATTATACTCATGACAGATTGCATCAATTACGCGTAATTATATCCTTTGTTATCTCATGAAAAGTTACTAGACGTAGAATAGTATACTAAAAATTACCTCAGCCAATGCTGGATTGCAAGTCATCCAATTAACGAACAGACCACCATCATCGACTCCCCAACCATGATTGGATGGATCACAATCCAAGGATCAAGACACATTCTCCATATTCTTGCTTGATAGTTTGCACGTTTGTTATGTTGCCGTAACACGTTTTGGCAGGGTGGCAATGATTCTGGTGGTAATTTATCATTCTTCCTGCAATAAATGTTGTATCTCAGGTCATCAATTGATATTCCCAATTCCAAAGAATTCCCATACATATGGCTGACAAAGGCTTCGAGGATCGACATATTCTCTTCGTCCCAAGTTTAATTAAAACCCTCCTATCTAATCGTTATTTCATTAAATACACGCACTCTTTTTATAAAAATATACTTCATAAGATTATTTATATTGAGATTGGCCAAAAAATTAAGAATATGGCAAGAATATCACCATCATGGCTTTGGCAACGGAACCTAAGAATGTCATTTTTTGTCCCAAGTTGTACCAAGTTCTGCAAAGGCTTTGACGTACTCACTTTTCTGGATCATGACTTTCAGTGGTTTGATCTTGTGACGTCCGGAAAATGCACTAATCGAATCGTAGCTAGTAAAACGATGAAAACCAGGTAAGGCTTGCAATAACATTTCTTTGTTGAATTTAAAGTCATCGATGCGCGTGAAGTACGTTTCGCAGACCAGATTCAGATCGACAAGCCTTTTGTGATCTCCAGATCCAGTGAGGATGAAAATGTTACAACCAATTGCATGTAGATTTGAAGCAGCGAGAATGAATACATCTGTATCACGGGTAGAGATAATGATGTTTTGATATTTTGAGCTTGCTTCATTTGCGTGCAACAGCTTTCGTGTTCACGTCTCAGTTGAACCGTTGAGATACATAGTCTTGTTATTCAAAAGATGTCGTTTTGTTTTCTAATCATTCAAGAAAAATGTAACCAACGTATTCTTGAATTCACCAGATGAAAGAAGCTGGCCCCACTGTTTGATTGGTGCTGTAGAAACGATTTGCTTTACAATCATTTCTCCAGTAGATCTTCTTTGACGTTCGATGTCTTTGATTGAGGTGTCGAAGTAGACGTCAAATACGACATCAAGACGAAATGCTGACGGGGAGCCATTGACGATTGCTTTCAGGAGCTTAGTTGAAAATTGGTCAAATGTCAACCCACTGGACTTGAATTGTCGAACATAAGCCATACCATCAACGATGAAAGCATGGTCTTTTTGTAGCATTTCAACTGGGACAGTATCTCCTTCAACAGTGTGTAAGAATTTTGACTTTGCTGTTTTCTTAAGGGTACCATCTGGCTCCGATAGCGAGAGTGGTAATTCAACGAGAGGGAACGAGAGCAACTGTTTGAGATCAACCACTTGACATGGAGCAAATGCTTGAAAAAATAGATTATCTCTCCTGGTCGAGAAAAGTCATACATTTTGTCATACGGACAGATATGTCCATCTTCTCCATATCAATACGCCATGACCTTTGAACACATCTGTTGCTTCTTGATTGTTTCGCACCAAAAATCTCACGATATTTGAAAATGTAAGATAAATAAAGATAAGACAATGTGAAGAGGGTACAAACCGGCATAAGTAGATAAGGGAGGGTGTAGATCGTTGACCTAGCCCAAGCTTTTGTCAAATTTTTACTGTTAATTCCTTAGCCACCACAGCAATTTATTTCCACTTCACTCAGGTACGGTTATTGTACACCTTTATATTTCTTTTAAATTAAAGATTTCTGTTTGGTTTCTAAAGCCGGCTTTCTCACACTTTCCGACGACAAAGTTAGCGCGTGTAAAACTTTAGAACAGTAACGTCTCTCTGATTGACTCATACAACAAGATCTTTTGGGATGCTAGAAATGTGATATTAAATATTAACATTTTCACTAACCTGTAACATTCGTGTATCTTCCATCCATTATCTGGCACAAACATATCGTCAATGCTATGTTCGGGATATAGATTGATGTACATTTCTTTTAGCCAAGCATGGTGAAGCTCTGACAAATCGTGCTTTTGAAATTTACGAGAGAAGAAGATGCCGTTGATTTTGTTTCACTTCATTGAAGCTACATCGTTGAATTTTGAAGAGAACAATTGGAAGTTACAGAAATTTTGGATAACGATTTCGTTTAAAGATCCGCGTTGTGCAAGTGAATGATTCAGGGAACTGAGACTGGAAGAAAAGTATCGTAATATTCATCGGGAAAACTAGTAGAAGTGACGGCAGAATCTCTGTAAAGCCTCTTCATCATTTGCACTTGTATGTTTTTCTTGTTAGTTGGATATGAACCAAGGAGCCCTGTTAATATCGCTATGCGGAAATCACTATAATATTTATGATTAATGTTTGCCATATTGATAAAATATAAAAAGCAACAACATTTAAAATTAGCAAAAGCTTTTCGGTCTTTCCATCATCAGTGCTATAGAATAGTAAAATTGAAAATCAAAAAAGTTACAAATTTATTCGTCTAAAATCATTAGAAAGTAATAAAAGAAAGCTATTAAAAATGAAAAGAGGTATTCTCACGGGATATGTGAATGTCTCTTTTCTATTAAAATCTATGTTACACCATTTCTAAAAAGAATTAAACGAGCAGAGTCGAGTTGGTCATTTAGACGTGGTCTCTTAAGGGCAATTAATGCGGCTTCCAGATTTTTTCTTAATCGGGTATTCGTGGGAGCGTTTAAGATTATTTTCCATAAGAATTCGTGGTCAGGGTGGTTTTTGAGATGCTTTGCAGGTTCAGAGTTGTGCTCAAAGTTATTATGTTCTGACCACCTGGTTTCAACATTACGTTGGGTTTCGCCGATATAATTCAATCCACAAGAACACCTGCCTTCGTAAATTCTACACGCTGGGTGTGGATTTTTATCCTTCAAGTTAAATAACTGTTTTACTTTCTTTGTTGCCCATTTTATAGCAAAATCAAGTCGTTGGTAAAAAACTTCAATTTTTCAACGAATCGCTTTGCAAGTTGTTCATTGGTGTCTGAAAATGGAACCTCCATGAGTATGAATTTGCGTTTTTCTTTTGAAAAGGAAATCAGGTATGATGCAATCATTAGTTAATTTCGTTTCAAAATCTTTGATGACGCTTTCGGTGAATCGAATTGGGTAACCTGCTTCTCTAAACTTTTCTCTAATAATTTCCTTTTCTTTATTGTAATTGTTACTGATTCTATATGATCGATTTAGGTCACCATTGATCGTATTACGTTTATACCTTTTAGGCATCTTAGAAGACCAGTGTGTGGGATGCTTGTTCTGTTTCCTGTGTACAGATGTTATAACTTGGCCATTTATCAGTGTTATATCAGTGTCCAGAAACTTAGTTGGTTGGGTCTCGATTGTAAATCGAATATTTCGGTGGTAATTGTTCATTGATTGAAATAAGTGATCTGGTTCGTTAATCTTTCTACGTGTGATAATGTCGTCAACATATCTCTTGTAGAAAGGTGGTTTGATCGATTTGACAATTTCGGTCTCCATCTTGGTGAGGAAGATGTTGGCAAGTGTTACCGATAGTGGTTCACCCATTGTACAACCGTCAGATTGCTTGAAAAAACACGATTGGAAGATGAACGTACTATCAGCAGATAACTTTAGTAAAAGTCGTTTCATTACCAAACGAGTACATAGTATTGGCAACTTTTTATGTACATATATTTGATCTAGGATATAATCAACTGTATCATTTATTGGAACGTTTGTAAACAAAGATTCTACATCATACGAGACATATTCTTCGTCTAATGTGATCGGTGACTGATTTCGAATCATTTCTGGAAAATCTTGTGTGTTATTTATTATATAATCATTACATGCGTATAACGGTTTTAGGTATTGTGAAATTACTTGTGCTGCATTATACATGCAAGTGCCCGTTTGAGCGATAATCGGTCTAAACTTTATAGATTCGACGGTTATGTCAGAAATATTTGTAAATTTATGAGTTTTTGCTGAACCATAGAGCTTAGCTGGAGCATTTGAAGTTGGACGCATCTTTTCATAGTGCTCATACTTGCGGAAATTTCGATACAGAAAATCTTGAAAACGTTTCAAATCATTTAAGGTGTTATCGTCTGGGTGTTTGTAAACTCCTTGATCAATTCCTTCATTTATCATAGCCCGTAGTTTATTTACATAGTCGACTTTGTTCATAACCACAACGGATGAGTCTTTGTCTCCTGGTATGATAACGATACTATCATTATTGATGAGTCTCTTTAAATTAGTGTAAGTGTAATCTTTTGAATCATATATATTTTTCGTGATTTAATAGCTTTCTTTTATTACTTTTTAATGATTTTAGACGAATGAATTCGTAACTTTTTTGATTTTCAATTTTACTATTCTATAGCACTGATGATGGAAAGACCGAAAAGCTTTTGCTAATTTTAAATGTTGTTGTTTTTTATATTTCACTATAATATTCATAGCGTGATCAAATTAAATAAATAGAGCTATTGATGCGTTAAATGAATATGATCGTCGGATACTTTTTCTTCTTTCTCTCTCAGTCTCTCAACATTGTTGGTTTAAGCTCTTTTCACACTCGCTACTTTTGTTTCATGTTTTCCTCCTGTTATTAAAGGAATTATTGGTTAAAACGGCTTTTCTCTAACTTTTTCAGTTCAGTGCTAAGATTTTCCAATCTGAGATCACAATAACGATCACTCTCCTCTCTCTCTCTCTAATTCGAATGATTCTCTACACCCATTTCTCTCTCTCATTCAAATAATTCTCTATACCGATCTCACTCTTTCTCTAATTCGAATGATTTTATTCTTCTCTCTCTCTCTTTTACTAATTTGAATGGTTCTTTTTGTCAATTGGCCACTTCTTCTAATTCGAAGGATTCGTATAGAACGAACACTTAGAATGAAAGTTTCCGCATTACAGAATAGCATATAGGAACACTTAGAATGTAGGTTTTCGCATTACAGAATAGCATACGAACACGTAAGATGAGGGTTTCTGCATTACAGAATAGCATAGATATACTTGGAATGAAGGTTCCAGCATTACAGAATAACATATATACGTTGAATAATTGTGACCTCCCAAGCGATTTGGAGTACAAAAAAAATCAGATCGCACTAGGTGCGGATAGAGCGGTAAAATGTGCGGCTCGAGAGCGGCGAAGCGGTTATCGAACCGGTTTTAAATACCTCTTTTATCGGTAAATATTGTGTCAGAGTTCTCTCAAACGTTCCTTCAAAACTTGTGTGATCGATCTTTCTCTGTCTGACCAAAGAGTCTTTTCGAACTTGGACCGGTCTTAGGTGCGATCTTTTGACCGGTCGAAACGTTTGCCGGCGAACGATAAATCATAACAAACTAGTATATTATTCGGAAAAAGAAAAGAAAGATCCATCCATTTCAAGATTAAGACGCAAACGATCGACTGAATGTGGCATGTTTTTATTTGTCCTAGTGCTTGATTGATGCCTGGTCTGGAACTACTTACTTGAAGTTTGTCTCGAATTTCAGCTAAAACAGAATCTCCTGGGAACCCAACCTTACTGAAGTTTGATTGAAAGCATGTGACTGTGGAGAAAATATCATAGTGAGTACACTTATTATATGCACCTATTTTAGGCCAGATGCGAGATGGTCGTAAGCAATTATGGGAGCATTTAAAAAGTACGTTCGTCGCTGAGGGAGGAGGGTCGACAAAAAAGCAAACAAAAACAAACAGGGGGAAGGGGTCAAGTCGATCTGTGTATGGACCGGTTTCATGTTATGTCATTTGTTTACTCACATGACTTACCGTCCAATTTTTTGGAGGCAAAAAGAACATAACATTAGCTAGAGGCGAGCAGATTTTTTGTTCTGACGAAGTGGTAACTTATAAGTCGGTCTGGACTTTTGACTTTTTTAAGAATTGGTACTGTTTCTACCTTGGAAAAGTTTCTGCTCGCGAACGATTGTACGCCAAAAGTAATTCTTCAACAATAATTTCTCTTTGATTTACATTGTCTAAATTCACCAATTATCTTTAAAGGATATGGTATTTATTTAGAAACATTTCCTTAAAAAACATGTGTTTGAAATTCAACTCTCTCTTTCAATCAATTTTTTTTTTTTGGGGGGGGGGGGTAAAAATTTGAAATGAGTACGAATGCAGACAAACAAGGGCAAGGGGGTCTGAAAATTTGGATGGACATGCTTTCTGAATGCTCCCTTATATTTTTTCTAATGCCCAACTGACCTTTTTTTCAGATGCGAAACATTCCCTCCAGATACAATCGATAAGTTTTTCCAATTAATAAAAAAATAAAGTTTAGCCAAAATTTGTGAGATGATACTGAAATAATTAAGCTAAGTTATAATGGATTGCTTTGGAAAAAAATTGTGAATTCTGTTTCAAAAGGTTAAAGTTAAAACAGGCATTTTGACTCGGATGTGTTTACTCTTCAAAAATCTCTTTTGAAAAAATCCAAATCTCATAAATAAATTGTGTTCAGAAAACTTTTTAGAGGAACACTCATAGATAAAATAATATAATGTAATTAGTATAGGGATGCTGATTGAAAAGAAAGCAATTGTGAATTTAAAAGAATTTATGAAAAAATTAAAAGTAAGGGCCATCCATATAGTATGTATGCAGTGAAGGGGGGAGAGGGGGTTTAGCAAAAGCGTACATCTATTGTTTAAATGACATCATTTCTATTGTTCTCTGCGTACAAGGGGGTATCAAACTTTTGAAAATCTTTGCGTACGTACTATATGGACGGCCCGTACCTACAAATACTATAAAGAACTGGGAATGAAAATGAGGTGTGAATTGTTTTGTTGAGCTTAGAAAAAAATTATTTATCCATTTTTAAATTTGAATGTTTCACAAACATCTCTTTTCGTAAAAGTTTTTCTTTTAAACAAAGGCTGTTTTCTCAAGAAAAAGAATCCCTCACCTCAAGTGTTTAATACACTAAGAAAAATAAATATAAAAACTGAGAACTTTATAATTACAAGAAACAAAATCCTCAATATATCTTAAATTGTAATAAAAACAAACCAAATTGCTTTATTTCAATGATCCAGTCTCAATTATTTTGTTAATCTTGCCATATATCTCTATTTTTGTCCCACAAAGTTGAAAATATTAGACTTCCAAAAAAAGAATTCTGGATGAAATTTGTCAGAATTTAAAACACTTCCTTCTCAAATATAGACTATTAAAATAAAGAGAGACAAATACCAAAATCATGTTAGGTGAGATCAATTTAGTTAGTTGTTTTACATGCCTGACAAAAAATTAAGTTGATTTGGTGATGCTTTTTTAAATTTTTATTTTTTCCCCGACTGACCAGCCCTTTCTTTGGGTTGCTTCTTGACCCATTAAACGACAAAATTAGATTGGCCACACCTTAGAGAATTTGTAAAAATTCCTCCAGTTTACCTTCTTTTATAAGTTGTGTCCTTAGAGTTTGCCGATGCCGTTTCAATTTTGCAGTCATAGACTGTGCAACAAATGGTTTTAAAGTGGCAGGAACATCAAATTTAAGATAAATTGCGTCGTTGATCATTGTCATTGTTCTCTGGTCAAATTGTTGTAACTTTTGACGGCCATTGATGTTGCATGTTAGTTTCTCTTTGATGGAAAACTTTCCCTTGATCAATTCAAAACCATATTCAGCTGCTAATTTTACTCTTGGATCTTTATTTTCAGATGTTGTTGAAAGAGTCAAAATATCCTCTATCTCTTGGGAAGATTGGTTTGATGTCGATGGTGTGTTTCCATGGTGTTGATTTGCTAGATGGTTGAAAGATTGTCGGCTTTGTTCCTGTAGTTGAGCTTGCTGGCTCTGCTGCTGTAACTGGATATTATTAATTGCAGGCTGTTGTTGAAGATGATGGCTGGAGGCTTGTTGACTTAGTTGCTGGTGGTGATGTTGAGGATGTTCATCTGAGCGTGCATTGAAAGGTCTTGAATATTGTGGTGAAATTGTTGACTGTAACTGGGACAAATACGATGGATTGATGCTGTCTGTGTTGATATAATTTAAAAATTCATCAGTTTGATTGTTGTTGGTTTGTGCAGAAATCAAAGTGTCCAGTCTGTCTTTTATGCCCTTGAATTCTTCAGTCACGAAAACTCTGAGTGCTTTGACCTCATCTCTTAGTTCTTCAATGCTTGTAGCAGCAGATGGAGGGTCATGGCGGCTAGGTGATGACCCAATCCTGATAAAATCTGGGGTAGCATTCCTTGCAATTATTGTTTCAACTGGTGTCTTTTTGCTTGTTTGGTTATTTGGAAGTGGTGTTTTTCCTTCTGATTGTAAGGAAAATGACAATGATCTCTTTAGTGCATTTTCTGCCAACTTAGAACATTCACCTGATTCATGCGATGCTGAAGCAATAGGCAGGAGACGATCTTGTCCACTGAATGAGGGTAGCAAATTTGATCTTGGGGATAACTTAGGTGATGATGTGTTTGACAATTCACTGATTGGGGACAACGTAGAGAATGAATGCTTTGTAAAGGACTGTGCTGGCGATGGTGACTTATTTAATGAAGTATTAGACAATTCACTGATTGAGGACAAAGTCGAGAAGGAATGTTTTGTAGAGGACAATGCTGGCGATGATGACTTACTTAATGAAGTATCTGATAACTGATTGACTGGGGATGGTGAATGGGATGTCGAGGGCAATTTAGATTGTTCTGTTGATGGTATTGGTGTGGTGGCAGTGACTTCAGTCAGTTCTTGATTGAAAGAAGATGGTGAATTTCTTGTTGACGATAGAACGGTCTGAGGCTGTGGTGAGTCAACTGGAGGAAGTTTTGATTTTTCGGTGGACTTGGATGATGATGATGATGATGATGATGGTTTGGATGCGATTTGAGAAGCATCACTTTTGGACGCCTGTGACCTTACCACAAATCTTGGTTTGTTGGTTTTTGGTGACTTCTCCAAAAAGTTCTTTCGCTCTTTTGTTTTAATCTTTTTGTTCTTGGATAGGTCAACTTTTTCGACCAAGAAACCATTGAAATTGTTCATTTTGCTGGCTTGGCGTTCATGAAATGCTTTAATAACATTTTCTAAGAGTTAACAAAAAACAATCCATGTATAAACATGAACATTGGACCAAAGCCGAAATTCAGCAAAAGAATGCTGACGTCAGCAAAATTTCAAAAAAAAATTCAGAATGATCCTTTTAATGGTGTCCAAATATCATGTTTATACCATTAGACAAACTGGTGTTATTTTAAAAACAAGTTTTGCTGACGTCAGCAATTTTTTGGTTTTTCGGGAAAATGAGGGTGTAAACAATTGGGTTAAACCCCTACAGGGAAACGTCATCATGGTACCCTTCTTATTCAGTCTTTGCATTTCCGCTGGCTAATGCTTTCCAAAACTTATGGTAATTTTCATTCAAAATCGAATTTTTTTAATACGCCCACAGTTCTCTGTGCAAAAATGATTTCTTTTTTGGACATGCCATAAGTTACACAAATCTTAGAAAAAGTAGTGTCGGTTGGGTCCTTGAAACAATAAATTATTTTTGGTATTGTCTTACAAAGATATTTTTCTCGTTCTCAATTCTAATACATGCATTTACTCTACTTCATCCCTTCAGGTCATATCATGATGAGAACAGTTGGACAAAAAACGGTCACTAGCTTCAAATCATCAACTTTGGCATTTTATTAGAAAACGTAAGTCGCTTACTGGTTCTGGACCACTGTTGTCTTTAACAGAATCTTTTGCCCTTTCAGATTTGTTTGCTTTTGATTTCGACTTTCCAGTTGATTTTTCTGTTTGCTGAAATTGAAAAATTGAAAAATAAGTATAACATTCAAACTATGGGTTCAGTCAGAAGTAAACTCTAGTCTAGCCCTTCATATAATACTCTCTTATGTCTATTTTAGATCAACGAGCTTGTAACAAAGAGAGTAATCAATTGTCAGGGGCCTATCCAAACAGTTGAAGCTCTTTTGAAGCTTTTAAACCGTCATTAATTTTAGGCCGAAATTTCTTAATATAAAATGACTCTAAAAAAGATAATTGTGAGCAATTATCATTCATGTCTAAAATTTTACAGTTATTCAATACTGCATTAATCATATGTTCTTTGTGGACGATCCCGTCGGAATTATCAAACAACCGAGTGAGAGCAAAAAAGTTTAACGTCATGGAATTTCACAAAGTTTTAAGTGTTGATGCATTGGTTGATCTGCCCTTCTCCCATGCTCAAGCATTCGGGTTCTAAAACATCTGTCCGTTTTACCGATATACTTCTCTCCACAGCCTGGGCAATTAATTTCATAAATAACATTTGCTTTATGCTCACCCAAGACCTTATCCTTAGTCGGACAAAACATAGATAACTTCTTCTTTTAGCCCTTGAATAGTAAGTAGTATGACATTCATCATATTCGTACAAACAATCACCTTTTCTCGTCTGATATCATTATTCCAGGAAGTCCAAGATCTATAATATAGGTGTAATCCAAAGGTTCCAGATGTTTAAAATTTTCCTGACCTTCAGAGTTTTAGCGTGTCAGAAGAAAATTTCTACCATAAAAGTGATGAAACACCCGGAGGAGAAATTATAACGGCTTGTTGTGGTTGCTTGGCGGATTTAGATGGCATGTGCAGTTATCTCATTGGAATGAATACTTTCTAAAATTAAAAATGCTGTCACCAAAGGTCTGACTAAACCTTCCAAAACTAGTCAAAAGTCTACTTGGAATAATCGATCTCGTGGACGAGCTAATTTTGTTTTTGGTCCAGTTGAAAGTTGTGTTCCAGAAAAGTCATTATTTGAGCGAATCTGACTGCGACCTTAAGGAAAAAGTAAAAGGTTTCCGAGTGTTTGAGGGGTCCCTCTATAAGCAACATAGTGAAGAACTTAAAGATTCTAAGAAGCTTTGTAATAGACTTTTTCAATGCTTAAAACCAAATATTCCAAACGTTTTGCTGAATTTATGGAGGAAAAGCCATGAAATAGAAAACAACTTCAAGATTTTGACTTACCAAAAACAATATTTGAATCAAAAAAGCACATGCATATAACACTGAATTAAGTCCTAAAGAAAATATTGAACTATTTATAGACCAGCATCCAAGATTCAGAAAAGGCCTTAAAAATGGTTTTCGTAGGGCACCCCCTTAGATCAGGGCAAATTTTTGATATTATGCTCCTAGTAGGGTGTAGAATTGACAAAAAAAATTCGCCCTTCGAATCTCCTGCAGTTTTCGAGTGAATCGATTTTTAGTTAATGGATAGAACTTATCAAGGGTCCCCCCTTTACTATCGGTTTTTAGTCTAAAAATCAGATATCTGAGGGTACCAACGGATTCAGCGAGAAAAGTAGATAAAGAAAATGGGGTTATTTGTTAAGTTTCGACCACCTGGTGCCAAGATATGGCATTTTTAAGGCAAAAAGTCGACGTTTTTGGCGTTTTTCGATGACGTCAGCATTTTACTTGGAGCATTTTCAGAAAAAATCATACCCACAGCTGGATAGCCCTGAATTAGTAGTATCCGAAAATGGTATGGTTTGTTAACTTTCGATGTCTAGATTTTGAGATATTTAATTTTTAAGTTGGGTAAATGTGCTGAAAAACTGCTGACTCAGCAAAAAATATCGATAATTTCCAATATTTAAAGCAAAATATCTCGAAGTGACACAATTCACTACCTCGGCCGCTGGTCTATTACATACGAATTAAAAATATCTAAAAAAAATATCCTAGATCTCAGTGAAGCTACGGCGACAAGGTGAAACAGAAATTTGGAAAAGTCATAGACAAGGTCGGATGATAGCTCCAAACTTTCACTCCATTTTCACGAAATGTGCAACACTCCGAAAAAATCCCGAGACTGATTGTACTTCCCTCATGAATTCTCTTTTGGGTAATTAATGCCCATCGGGTAACGAATATGCTATAAAACATGGAAATAATTTGGAAGAACGTGCTAGAAGAAGATACTGTTACATCATGAAATCCAAGCAGAAAATTTGAAGTAAAAGAGGCTGGTTTATTTATCGGTGGTTCACCAGACGGTCTGGTTTCATGTGTGTGTTGAGGAGAAGGAGTTTTAGAAATTAAATGTACATTCATACATGTCTTCAGTATATGGCCCCAAAAACGTAGACGGCCCCCAAAACGGAGACGGCCCCCAAAACGGAGGTCGTCATTAAAATGAGGATTCTGACCTGTAGATTCATCAGGATTAGACGATTTTTGTTTATTTTGAAAGAATGATGGTCATACTTAAAAATGAGCAGGTTTTTGATGGTTTGAGACAGCTTCAAAGTAACATATTTGCGTCTGAAGGAAATATTTCAACACCAAAATTAGATAAAAATTGCATATAACTCACTCTAACTCCTTGGATAATATATAAAGACCTAAACTTCAGGTAGCCAATCACTTTTTTCTCGTTTGATAGCATTATTCCAGGAAGTCAAAGATCTATAATATAGGTGTAATCCAAAATATAGGTGTAATCCAAAATTCGCTCTTCGAATCTTTGTTGAATATAACTTGAAAATATGCTTTATCTAGCTATGGATGAGGCTTTCAAGAAAATTGGTCTCGGAAATCGCATAGAACGATTTTAGACTAAACAATAACACCTGATATTGTTGATATTTATGTCACAGAGTGATTTTGAGGATGTACGTCTCACATATCGTGGATTGATAACCAAGCTTCGTGTCTTATGTTGCATTTTTGGTTCATCCCAACCTTAATAAAGAAGTATTGGTGTGTTGGGCACTTCAGTAGATACCAAAAGAAATTCTGGAAACTTTGAAGATATCTGATGGTTTTTATTAGCCTAGAAATCTAAGCTAGTTTGATTCAGTCACTTGGATAAATCTGATGGTTAAGTTGTGACTGAATAACTAGCTTAGGGACAGTAGCTTATCAACTGACAACAACGAAAATTCAAATTTCGCGGCGAGGGATAACGTAAACTCACATAATTTGCATAATTATTCGTCGTTGACTTAAAGGGACCCTCCAGCCTTTTTTAAAGTTCCTCTCATATCACTGCTAGCATAAAAACATCTACGAAAACGTTTCTCTTTTCCCTCAAAAGCTCCACATAAGGAGATTATGAGCACTTTTTGTTTAACATTATTTATTATTATCAATTTATTTTCAGTTGGTAACAACGATAGGACCTAGTGTCCTAAATAGTTACAGCCGTGACCGTTTACTAATAAATTCCAACTTTCATAAAAATAGCTATTTACCACAATTTACATAATGGACAAGTACAAAAATTTTCTGGAAGCATTTTTAGCTTTCCCCTAAAAATATTAAATGTTGCAGAGCTTTTCACATCCTTCGGGAGACGATCCCAGATTAAAGAGCCGACAAAACTCAAAGATTGCAAACCGAACTTGACAGTGTTTGCTGGAGGTAGCATAAGCTGTTCTCCTCTTCTTAGATTGAAGCCAGAAGTTTTAATGGTAAAAAGTTTTGCTAGAAATAAGGGATTTTGTTTTTTCAAAGTTTTATAGATTTCTTCCAGGATTTTAAGAATGAATTTGATGTGAAAAGATGCTGTTTTAGATATAGTTAATAATTGAGATAAACTAGAGTCATGATCTTGATGAACTACAGCCAATGCTCTACGTTGAATTTTCTGAATTTGCTTATTGTTGTGTTTTACAAAATTCATCCAGATTAGTGGACAATAGTTAAAGTTTGAGAATATATAGGCGTGGCATAAAGCCTTCGCCGTTTTCAGAGAAAGAAAGGGGCGGATGCGTCTAAGTGCGCTGATTTTGTTTCCCGCATTTTGGCATTTCAATTCAACGTGAGAGCTAAAGCGTAGTTTGTCATCAATAAATATACCTAATAGTTTAACCTGATTTTTGACTTTGACTTTGATATTACCTATAGTAAAAATATGTATAGGTTCGAATCTACCGAGAAACATAACTTGAAACTTGCCAGGGTTAGCAACAAGCCCATTGATCTTAAACCAGTGTAAAATATCTTGAATCTCGATATTAAGTTTCAAAATAACTTCAGCAAGGGTTTGTGCGATTGCAAAGAGGGTGTTGTCATCGGCAAAGTTACAAAGTTCAACCTCGCGGGTAGAGAGTAAAAGATCGTTTAAAAATATGTTAAAAAGAATTGGGCCTAAAATGGATCCCTGAGGAACACCCATACTAATAGATAAAAAACTACTTAAACTATTTCCAATTTTAACTCTATGTTGGCGATTTGTCAAATAATCATATAAAAATAATAGACTATTATGGTTTACACCATATGCTGCTAGCTTTGCGATAAGTAAATCAGGGGGTAGACAATCATAAGCTTTAGATAAATCCATGAGTACAGTACCCACAATATTTGAATCGTCAAGTGCCCTTTGCCAGAGATGTAATAATCGCAATATAGCATGCTGTGTACTGTGCCCTTTTCTGAAGCCACACAGTAACTCTGAGAAGCAGTTTTCTAGAAAAGGATTTAACTGTTGGGCAATGATTTTTTCAAATACTTTGGATACTGTAGGAAGTATGCTAATAGGTCTGTAGTTTTTAACACTCGTTGGATCGCCTTCTTTGAAGACTGGGGTTATTGTGGCCCGCTTTAAGCGTTCAGGAAAAAGTGCTTGGTTAAGACAAGAGTTAAAGCAGTTCTTGAGTACAAAAGAACAGATATTAGCAGACTTTTGGAGGAGTTTTGAGCTTACTTCCCCAGATGTAGATTTATTACAATTTAATGACATAATCAATTCATGGACAGTTTCGGTGTCAGTATTTGTAAATTCAAAGGAATTATCACCAAAAATGTTTCTGATTTTTATGATACTAGGATGGTCTAAATATCTTGCAATAGCATTGAGCACCGGGTCACCAATGACCTGCTCAGTGTATTGCGGCCATTCGTAAATATCCAGTGTCTTGGTTATGCCATTAAAGTAATTATTGAAAAGTTGAGCAGTAGTAATATCACTATTTACAATTTCATCTTTATCAACTAAGATAATCTTTTCCGAAACGGTATGCTTATCTGAAAAAAAGGGTTTGCATATTTCCCAAAAGTTTTGTCCAGAATTTCCGGGATTTGAGGCAACCGTTTTGAAATAGTTTTCTTAATTTTTCGATTCAAGCTACAAACATAGTTTCGCTGTTTATGATAGGCACGCATATCTGAAAAACTGTTGGATCGATGATAGATGTTACGAAGTCTGGACCTTTCCATGATGGCTTTTCGAAGGGTCCTGTTTATGTGGGGTTTTTCATTCCCACGAATTATCCTTGTTTTTCGAGGTGCATACCTATCTAAAACATCTACGAATTTGTTCTCAAAATCATCAATTTCATTGATATTTGATGATGTCATTTGTAAAGATAGATCTGTCAAAAAATTATTTTCGACAAAATCATTATAGCATCGATAATTTGCTTTACGCGGTGGTAATCTAGTATATCTACTTTTGAGCTGGGTGTATATTAAGTGGTGAAAATCACTAAGACCGGTGTCCCAGGTACCTGTCTTCTGCAACCCATATTTTTGGTTCGAAAGTATTAAATCAATGCGACTTCCTTCAACTTTTTTGAAGCAAGTATTTGTTTTAATGTGACAATATAAAGAATTTTCTTCCAGAAAGTTATTTAAGATTGGGTTTGTTGGTTCGCAGATAGAGAAAGAAAAATCAATAGTCGCCATCTTGTTTTTTTTTTGTAATTTTTAACCGGATGCCGAAAGTAATGGGTTGTGACGTAGATTGTTGTCACATAAGAAGTTGAAAAGCTTATTTTACAGTAAATTCCAGTGAATTGGACTGAGATTAGCAATATAACGTTTTCATTTTTATTTGATGTTTTTTTTTCTCCCTTCAAAAAATGAAAAACCTTGTTTCTGAAGCTTTCATATAACTTCATCATTTCATTTTCATGGGTGTTTTGCGATAAAAATCACGGGAAATACGAGAACGGTTGCAATATATTTTGCCTTTGAATATAGTTCGAGAATGATACGAGAAGCTTGCAGATTGGGCTCCAATGATAGTAAATCATTTTTATTGGGCGGCACAAAATTGCAGCGAAAACGGAGAAGAGCTGACAGAGCGGTTTAACAGCGTGATTGTTCACATTGTTGACAGACACGAACTAGGAAACCACTACACAAGTTCCCCACCCAATGACAAATCACATCAGTATGATTGGCTAAAGGCAGGATCTAAACCACACGAAGCCTTGAAGAAGATTATCTTTAACGTGGAATTCCAAAAAGGTCTTCGCAAGCTCAATTTAAACGTCTATACAACACACTTGGAGGTTTTCCATGCACTGAAGATAAGGTACCTACCCAAATCTATTTTTTTACGAGCAGGATAAAATGGAACGTGGTATGATGCTTGCTGCCTTAGACCACAACCTTAATATCAATAGGGAACAGAAGCAAACGATCAAAGAGGGAAAGTTAGTAGGGCGATTCAAGATTGCCTATCACAAATACTCCCACCGGTTTGTGGCAAAGCAGGTCAAGAAGGAGAAATCATACGACTTCCTTCGAGACATTGCTGTTCGATGCTACCACACAGTCGCAGATGGAAATAGGAAGTTCATGACGAAGAGAAAGCGGCTTTACGTTACACCTGCTGATAGGGCTGCTAGAAAAGAAACTATCGAACGCTCTACAAAGTTTTCCTGAATGGCAGTGAAAGATAATCAATAGATAGTTAGTTATAGTTCTTAGCACACAAGCTGGTAATCTTCTACGGACATTCTTTTTTCCTTTGCTATGAGCCCACCAAGTGAAATGTTTATACGCGGCATATCAATAATTTCTGGTAGTAGCTTTGTCACGTGGAGGCAAGTAATCACTGAATAAATCATGTAAGCAATGCTAACCAAACCCATGTACAGATAAGATTCATCAATAAATTTAGTGAAATCAAGATGTTGAGTTGCGCATTTATTTCTCTCCATAGCGTAATATGATTCGGCTTTCTTAATTATCTTGTGGCAGCAAATTCATCCTCCTCCCAGAAACCATAGGCTGTCATAACACTACATCTATCACATTTACACCAATCATTTCTTTCAGATCTCCCAATTATTTCTGACTGATCTTGTTGATTTGTTCTATTTTCTGGTGTAGTCAATGATTTACTAGTGGTAGTTGTTTTATCCCCGCTTCGCGTTGGCTGGAACTGCAAACCCATTATTTTCCTACCTTACATTTTCCTAGGATAATATTTTTGACAAGAAAAAGTTTTAACCGTTCACAGAAGGGAGAAGAATTGAAAGAAAGATAACTTATCACTAAACAAAAAAGAGAAAAAACTTGAAAAATGACCGAAGGATCCCTTTAATTCGTTTCATATCAAAAATATGAAATCACACCACACACGGAACATAATATCAAAACATTATTTAGAATTTTTTTATTTTGTCTTTTTTTCTACCTTCTGATTGGCTCTTATTGTAAGATTAGATAAACAAACTCTCCGTCTTACAGTTTATGCGCTCCTTTTGTAAAATATAAAATGAAATTCTATTGTAAAGTGTGCCGATGGAGAATGAAGGAAAAATTTGTCCATTTTTTTCAAAAAGTTATGTTCGTGTTTTATGGAGAAGTCAACAAGAGACAAATTCGCTCTTGAGTGATGATTTTGTGATTTGACATAAAAGTATTTTGTATGATTTTTACAAAGCTCATCATAAAAATAACCTTCAACAAAATAAATAAAAATTACTTTAGAGTAGCATGCTACAATACCGTATACAAAACAATGTAATCAATCCCCCCGAAATAAACATTTTCTTGAGTCTTGAATTCGTATAGCTGCCAATGAAAATAAGCACCGACAATTTTATGTTCTTCAAAAACGAAAGATGTCATTGTCTGTAAAATCGAGCATAAAGTCTCAAATTCATAAAACAACAGTAAGTAAGTAAGTAAGTAAGTAAGTAATTTATTTGTCCTAAAAAGCGAGACTAGCGACCACACTCATAGACATAAAGCTAAACTAAGGAGGTGGCCGCACGATATAATTACAAGAAAAGCTAAGAAAAATAAAGTTACTAAGGTCTTACTAGTAACAAAGTGAAATAAAATTTTTTATAAAATAATTTTCGAAAAATTGGAAAAAATTTTAAAAAAATAAATAAAATAAAAACTAAAATAAAAAAAGAAGAAACTATTGAAAGAAGCCACAACCAGTCAAAAACCAAGAACTGTCTATCATCTATCCATTACAGTATAATACAATATCATGTCATTCAATCCAATCAGAATACAGAACTACAGCATAGGATCTGTACAAGTACTCAATGAGTCCCATCCTCCTCTACTCGTTTTCTGATAAAATAATTATAAACTTCTATCGCTCACGCAAACTCCCGATTTTTTACCACGTGACCCACTCTGACCAATCAGAAGCTCACCGAATCCTGCGTTCATATTATGAACGCGCCCTTTCCCTAAGCCAGTATTCCAAGGCAAACTTAAAATCCGTAAATATAAAAAATCTTTAAAGCGCCGAAAACGCTATATTGCCATAAGCCGTGTGTCCTAGCCTTGTGAATACGGGCGTGAAATTGCAAATCTTTTCTCTGTGTTAGAGAGGACAGTATGCAGAAGAATGGATGAGTTTGGTATCAAAACACAAAGATTCATTGAGATTAGAGAGGCAGATCTTGACAGAGAAGTTAAAAAAACTGACAACCCAATTCCCAAGGTGTGGTCAACTTATGCTCAGAGATTTGGTTTAAAATGAGGAATAAGAGTCTCACGATATATGCTCAGAGAATCCATCCGAAATGTTAATAGTAATGGTAGCCTAGAGAGATCAAAACGAAGACTTCATGGGAGGGTTTACAATGTTAAGGGTCCCAACCATTTGTGGCATTTGGATACAAACTATGAATTAGTTAGAAGGTACTTCATTATAGCTATTTTTTTTGTTTTTTTTTGTTATTGTACTATCCACCATCCGCAGTGGGACAAAGTACTTTTGGTTATCATACACGTACAAAAACCTCACATAAAAATATAAATTTAATTAAACTAAAATAGCATTGTAGCTAGAAATAAAATCGATTGAAATTTCAAAGCTGATTAAGGAAATTGACAGAGATTGTCGAACGCGAAGCTAGAAACGTGGATCACCACTTGTATATAATATTTTCATTATTCTGCTATAAAAGTCTTGAGTTTTAAACAATTTTTTCCCCGATGTCACCTACTAAGTTTTTACATCCGTCGTCGTAATTGAGTACATCCAGACGTTACTAGTCGATAAAATCGATAGCTAATTGATTGATTAGCTATCGATTATATTAATGATATCAATTTAGGCCATTGACTTTATCGATTTTGATTTGTAGTTCATTTATCCTCAGCCTTAATTTGCCCCGTCTGTTGAAATTTTGGTCGGGGAAAATTGGCGAAACTGTCTCTAATTGTGTACTTTTTTTCCTTGAATACTTTTTTATTTTCCAGGACCCTAGTTAACTGGGGTTTATGAAACTATTTATAAAATGCAAAATCTTTTGCACATAACAGTAATTTATTTCTTTAAGTAAAAAGTAATAAAGAATCACGTCGCCTGTGGCGAAATATTGTAAGAGCCGGTACCCGGCGATGCACGCCGGTTTAGCTGTTGCTGAACGCATTTTAAAGTCCTTTGGATGTTGGGAAGGTGGCTTAAAATACGATGAAATCAAAATTAAAGGGAAAAATTCTCTTTAAAGTTTCAATCTGTCCCTCCCAGGTCACGTATCTTTTAACCATATTTTGAAAAAGATTTTTAAATTGTTGCAAAAATGATCAAAAAGTGCGTTATTCAAACTATACCATACCGGTGACCTGCGACGACCGAGACGGCTTTGCAACTAGATTTTTCGCTTTGCTCGCTTTACATTTGCCGTAGTTCTTGATGATAAGGAAAATTTTGATGTCAAGATAAGAGGAGTGAAATTATAGACATGACACGAGATTCGTCGAAAAAAAGGCAGCCCGTGGGGTACTTAGGCAAGAGAAGGATACGGGCATGAGCCGTTCTAAAGGATGCCTTTTTAAAAATGGCAGTCCCTGTAAGGGTTGGAAAAATCAGAAAATCAAACTTCAGTCCCACAAGAGTCGGTAAAAATAGGGGAAAAAAATCAACTTTTTACCCCGAGAAAGATAGAAATTTGATCAGATAAGTCCCAATAAGAAACTTCACAAAATTTCGCTTGTTTCTTCTTCTCTTTAGTCTTGCTAAGGGTCCGAGGGCCGGCAGCTAGGACACGCAGCTAGAAAAGCGTGATAGTGAAATTTTATGTTGCTTTTTATAAACCGTCGTCATAACTTTTCGAATTCAACAATGAATGACTTAGATTTACAGCAATATAGTTATCGACATGTTTACAATTCCCTTTTTACGAAGAAAGATCTCTTGTTTTCAACGCCTTTCGAATGTATTGTTAATGTTGCTGTTTAGTTGTTCCAACAAACTTGTCTTGCGATTCTTATGTTTTAAATGTTTTAAATTTGCTCTTTTCTATAACAGATTTTGTTTGAAAGATTTAGTTTTGTTTTGAAAAGAATTCGAATGTCTCAAATCAAATAAGGTCGTTTATTACATTCGAAAACATAAAACAAAAGAATAGAGAGAAAAAAAGAAAAAAGCATAAGAGCAAGAAAGTTTGAAAAGAGATTGTAAGGGAACTTTCTTGATAAGAGGCGGCCTCGGGCACGTCTGGGCAGAAATTATAATCTATCAATCAAAACAAACGTATCGAACAACTCAAAGTCATCTTTTGAAAGAACAAAAACATTGCTTGCGAAAACGAAAGTGACACACTACGGCTATTAATATATAGATTATAGAAAATTATTATTATAAAAACATACAATATCCAAAATATAAAACCTATGCAAAAATCAATTGTTTTTCTTCCAGAACTCTTCGAACTTTAGAAGTGATTTTGATGTTCTTTGTATCAAGAATATCCTTCAGCAGGGGAACAGTGTTATTTTCAAGCTCTTGATAATTTGGTGTTGAAGAGGACTTTTCGTTGGTCTTGTCTAGTTCTATCAATTTGTCTTATTTCGATTCAAGAATTCTATTATGTTCATCAGTGACCAATCTATCTGCAACGAGTTTGCTTTTGACAACACATCCGTGAATACTCGAAGATATGATTTGTGGATGACGCTGCAAATACTTGATTGGTGTTCATTTCACCTTCAATCTTCAAGAACATGCATACTGAAGAAAGGGTTTCAACTTCAAGAAGGACGTGATTTGAAGAGCGTGATATTTTTTTTCATTCTTACCATCAATACATGCACGAAACCCTCACCTTTCTCCCAAACAGATACAAAATCACCAATGGACAGCTTATCGGACTGACCGATTGCCGAAAGCCTTGATAATTTTTAGAGATAAAGTGCAACATTTTGAGATTTCGCTCTTGGAGGCCACGGGATTGTATGCTTTCCCATCCATTATGCTTAAAAATCGGGAAATATGGTACACATTACCGCCGTGTGGAACATAATTAAGTCTGCTGTTGATCAATGTTGATGATATTTTACGACGTTCTTCATGGCTGACTTCGTTCTGAGCGGTTGTCAAATATATTTCTTCTACAATGGATCGTGCACTGTCGAGCAAAGAGGCACGAGAACTAAAAATTTCGTTATAAACAAGAGGACATTCGTAGACGTAGTCACTTTGAAGTTTCTTATAACTAATTTCAACACACAAACAATGGAACCATGAAACACAAATGTTACACTCTATCCAGGCGCAATTTTCTTTTTTTCTATCTTTGATGATGCATTTATCTTTTGCAAACATGGCGCACTCGTGGGCATCATTACCTAAGAAATTGATAGATAACAGGAGCTAATTGTGGAAATGAAAATCTAGGTACCTATTTGATTTCTAACTATATTCTCATTACACCTCTTCCAAAACTATTTGTAAAATTAATATAGATTATGTTAAGGACTTTTCATCGGATAAAAGTGTCACAAGAGTCCACCTTATATATATTTTTAATTTGATTTTGCAGGTAGAGCGGGAGCTTGACAGGGTTCCTAGCACTTAAGAGAAATATTTTCCCCTGACTTTTTTCAAAAAAAAAGGCCTTTTCCCATGACTTTTTTTCAAAAAAGGGCCTTTTTCCCTGACCAAAGCAGAATATTGAGCCTTTATCCCTGACCGTTCACCCAACAGTATTTTGAAAAACACCATATTGAGAAAGATTTAACACAATTTCAATATATTTTTTAAAGCGGGTCTAATAAAACTCCACTAAAACCAGGGTACATATGTATGTATGTAATAGTTTATTTCAAGTTGACGAACAGGTAGCGACAAAGGCTAATAAAAGTCAACGCTACTTTACAATTTGTAAGGTGATTACAAAAAGCCGACGCCGTCAATATAGGTCCGGCAGTTTCTACACGGGCATGATGTAGGTCTCCACTGCTTAATCTTTTCCTTAAAAATACTAAGATCAACTATATCTCTATACTCATCCGGAATTAATTCCCAAACTTTTGGCCCTAAAAATGAAAGTGACTCTGAACTGTGAAAAACAAAGTTTATTTCTCTTGATCTGAAGTAAGGCGTTTTGCGATTTACTTTGATATTTTCATCATGTTTGAAAATTTCTCTAGTTAGATCTGATATGTTATTTTTACATTTGAAAAGTTCTATTGCTAACAACTGAAGATTTTTATGGTGGAATTTGATGGCACCGTCTTTCTCTAAAAGCTGCTCAAAAGTAGATGTATGATCAGAATAAACTATCCTCAAACATCTTTCGTGGAGGTGATTTATTTTTTGATCTAGCCTGCGAACATGAAACATCCAGACAAGCGAACAATAATTGAATTGACTTCGAACATATTGACATAATAATCCTTTGTCAATTCCAAGATAATAAACATTACTTTTGTCAGTTTCCTTTCATTTAAGAAAAATAGCTCCTTGTTTAGTCACTCATTTTATTCATAACTCATTAGTATTATTAGACATGTGCAATTTATATCATCACGTAGCAAATTCCAAAACTAGTATGAATGGGAAAACATTTTAGGTTTGCTAGGTTCAAAAACTCTATCTTATAGGCTCTACCTATACACAGGACAAAAAAACTATATCCTGTCATATCAAAACTATCAATATCATATAACTATATGAGCAAAATATAATCCAACAGTTGAATTTCTAACTTAAAAAGTGAATAACAACGTTTAAATTCGCTCAAAATATATCCTGAGATATATCTACTTAAGTTTTTGTTTTTTTCTATTTGTGTATGCAAGTCATCAAGGTCCTCATTGAGTTCATTTTGTTTTCTTTTTAAAGCATTAGCCTTAGTAATCAAAGAGACCATTTCATTTGGGCGTTTTTCTGCCTCACTGACTAGATTGACGAAATCACTGTCGATTCCTTTGCAACACAGACCATCCTCGGCCCTTTTTTCAATATACTGCATCGAAAGCTAATTTCCCGTGTTTTCAATATACACCATTGAAATATTATTAGGGCGGGAATACTATTATAGTTTCAATATGCGACATTGAAATCCAATTTTCAATATCTTACGCATTGAAAATGTAAGAAAGCGGGAATATGTTGCATTGAAATCTAAACTACATTGACGCAATGGAAATGCGGAAACTACCAGGGCTCTGACCTTAGTGAAAAAATCAGTTCTGAAATTTTATTGAAATATGTTTGTCCTAAAGAATGGCCCCCTACTAAGATGAGCTATTCAAAATTTTTTGCAATGAGCTATTCAAAATCTGTGTTTTTTCGCGATTTTTAAATTAAGGTACTAATATTCACGCAGAGCCCTATGTTTTGTCACTGGGTAAGAGTGCCTCTAAGAAGACCTTCGGCCCTATATTGTGTCTCTCGAGTCCAAGACTGACCCTAACTGATAATAACCGAACCCCTGTCTCATTAAAAAAATAAAGGTGATTTTTGGTGATCCGATATAACTTTGTCCCAAAATTACGCGCAATGTTTTAAGCTGCGTGAAAATTAGTACTGAATTTCTGAATGTCTTTCTCAGAGACAAGTTCTTTTAAAAGGGGGGTTTGTTTAAGGCGGACGTTTATTGAATCATTTTCACTTTGCGTGGGAAGTAGTGCTCATTCAAAGGGCAAATTTAAAGTCGACTGTAACACTGTTTCTATAGGCATAACGCTTATATCATCCAGGGTCAAATTTTGAAAATTCTTAAGCATTGACTGTACATATACCTCATCAATACACAAATGCCCCATGATTTCTTGTCATTTCAAGATCTGCCAGAAAAAATTGACAGTTGATCAAAGTTTTGGAATATTTCCTTTACTTTCAGAAGAATAAGAAAATAAGGTGAGAGAAATAGTGCAGCAATGGTTATCAAGCGGACATTGTAAATTACCTTGCCGGCCCTAATTTAACGCCAGCCCTTACTACGCCACAGCCTCATTTTGGGCTCTATGCCAATTAAGGCCTTGAATAACGCCAGAAGTTGTAGAAATCGCTATTTAGACTCCAAAACAGTGAATATTGACTGAATATTTTACATTAAAATGTCATTTTTCGGTAGTAAATTGTTGAAAATTTCATTGAAAATCACTGATTTTCTTGAAATTTTGGACATGATGTAAAATAATGAATAATTTCTATCTTCTAATCATACCTAAATACCTTTAAATCGAGAAAAATTGGTCAAAAGTTAACGTGGCCTTTAAGTAAAAATTGCAAAATTTTGGCCCTTTTTGCGTCGGCCCTTATTACGCCACGAGCCAAAAAATAACGCCAATAAAGGCCGGCGTAAAAAGGGCCGATAAGGTAGGTGTACAAATCATAGATGATACATACTTAGAATGTTGATATAATAATATACTATACACTCCTAAACCAAAAATTATCTAGCCAAGGTTCTAAGCTAATAGTATTTAAAAGACGTATACTATTAGCTTAGTTGCAACTCGGTAAAAACATGCTCGCCTTTGCCGAAGACTTTTCTTATTACCAAGGCATTAAAAATGTTTTGTTATCAAAGTCCAAAATGACTACATCTACACGTTATTCCCAAGAGCAATAAAAATGACAAATTTTCTCTCTTTGTTTGAAACGTGTTATTTTATTAAAACAATCAAACGACAAATTGTCGTTTTGATTGACAGGAAAAATACTAGAATCTGCGGTAAAACGAGGCGCAAGTAGATTTGTTTGCGATCAGTGTACAGGTGAAGGGACCTCAGAATGCTAGGTGTTTTTTGAGATCCCATCAAAGTTGATAAATTTGGCCAGACACTTGGTTTTCACTTTAAAGTGTTTGGAAAATATACCTGCTTAAATGCCAAAAAGGTTGAAAACTTTTTGGATACAGTTTTCATAAATTTTAAATTAATTTTCTAATATATACTTTTTTCTTTAGGGACCTCAAAACGCTAGGTCACATATCAGTCAATAATGTTGCCAATTTTGCTTAGATAATGACAATTTTTTGCATAACACCTTTTTTTTCAATGTTGAGTATATTTTAAATGTTTGGTTCTTTTATGCCTAAAATTTTCTCTATTTCACCACAAAATGCTAGGTCAAGGAACCTCAGAATGCTAGGTAAATAAAACTAAAGATACATTTTTTTATAAGAATCTTTTTTTCAATTTCTTTTTCACATAATGACATGGATATTCTTGTCACAATTCAACTATCAATTTCCCTCTTTCAATTTATTTCAGCCTTTTTAATAGGCTGTTTAATTCAGGTGTTTATGAATTATTTCTTCTATATTTTGTTTTATGGGTTATGTTTGCCCAACTTTGGTACATAGAAATTAAGAAAGTTCTTTGAAATAGAATAACAGAAATCAGAGTTCTCCTTCTTCTCTTTGCTTTTAGCTATTTAGTAAAGAAATATGCATGACAGATGGATATCTAGCTTAATATGTTAACTTACTGCAGTTTTGATCTTCCTCTAGAGTAAAGAATTGAGAAAATATAGATAAGAAATGGGTAAGCCTTTCAATCTGAGAGTGAAACCCACCAGCAAATCAAGATGCAGTGTTTTAAGAGATAACATAAACATGAAAAGTAAGCAGATTGAGGAGGCAGTTGAATGGTGTAGAGTTAACAAAAAACGTGGCTGGGCTGCAGTTAATTCAGGAAAATTTCCACTAGTCAAAGATCTAAGAACAATAAATGCACGGCTTGATGGTATCATTGAGACTGGAAAAGAGAAGGAGTATTGCTCAATCTTCACCACAGAGGAAGAAGAGTCGCTAGTTCAATATATAAAGAACAAAAATAGGTAAGATTCAATATTGGCAATATTTCTTAAAGCTTGGAAATAATTAAATGTAAAACGAAACGTCAACATACACTGGACTTGGAAAGTTATCCCTTTTTCTCTTCATTTCTGCTGAATTAAGGAAAATCTTTCCTAAGTTCCTGTAGTCCCTCTTCTCGTTCCAAGAAACATTGAAATCCTCTATAATTAAACTTCATATATTTTAGATACCTCCAAGGACTGAACAAAACAGAGTTGACAAGGACAATGCTCAATGTTCTGGAAGTAAGAAAGCATGCCTACAAAAACCTTCGCGGACGTAACATCAAGAAACTATCCCCAAATGCACTACGAGCACTCACAACAAAAAAGCTTAGCAAATCTTTTTGGAGGCGTTGGGATTGGGAAGTATCAAAAGCAGATCACAAAGAAAAGACAAGGGACTGTATCAATAAATCGAGCTTTAAATTGCACAAGAGAAATGGCTTGTAACCATTTGAATGAATTAGCTGAAGAACTTATAAAAGCTGATATTTTTGTTGATGCAGTCCAATTAGAAACTGGTGTTTGGCAGGGGCATATTGATACAACAAGAGTTTTAAATCATGATGAAACTCCCCAGTTTGTTAACTATGGAGTAGATGGTACTCCAAATGGTTTAGCATATGCTGGGCGAGGGGAAAGCTGCCAGAAAATGATAAGAGAAAATAGGGAGTGTGTAACTTTACACCCTTTCGTTTCTTTTGGAGGAGAAATAGCTATGTGTCATATCATCTTCAAGGAGAAAGGTATTAGTGCCCATATGGCCCCAAAGGAAGCAGTCGAAAAGAATCCCAATCTTTTAATCTCCACAAATGACAGTGGCAGCCAAGATCACAGTACACTTCTGAGGGCTTATGAAATGTGTGACCACTATTTAGATGAGAATAGTATTCAACGACCTGTTGTTGTTTTATCTGACGGTCATTCTTCACGATTTGACAGTGATGTATTGACATTTTTAAGAAACAAAAACATTAGACTTTTCATCAGCCCTCCTGATACAACTGGTGTTACCCAGCTCCTTGATCAGATAAATCAAAAGTTGCACTCTGAGTACAGAAGTGCTAAGTCTGAACTTTTCTCTCCATTTATGACAATCAACAGGGAAGGTTTCATGAAGATACTTGCAGAGTTGTGGCCAGAGTGGGCATCAAATGAGACAATTACAAATGCAGGCAAAAAGGTTGGCATCTCATGCAAAGGCCTCAGTGTTGAATGGATGCAAGCACATAAGTTTGCAAGAGCCGAGCTGTGTATTACCAAAAATACTGAACAACCTTCATCTTCTTCAGTAACCATTTCATCTCCAAAACAAGTTCGTTATGACTCTGCAGCCTATTGGAAACATAAATATCATGGTGTCATGGAAGCTTATCAAACAATATCTGAAAAAGCACTATCACTAGAGGAAATTCCTAATTTGCTACCTGTGACCAAAGTAACACCAAAACCCAACAAAGAAAATGTTCGAGTTACCCAGGTTCAGGGCTCAATGGGGGGGAAAGAAATATTAGAAAAAGTTTCAGAAATCAAAGAAGCTAAAGCCAAAAAGGAGCAATTAAAGAAAGATAAGAAATCTAATCAACAGCAGCAAATTGAAGCTTTCTTTAAGTGTAAGGATCAATGTACATGTGGTAAGAATATTTGTGCTGCAAGTAAGCTTCGAGAATGCCCATGTTGTCATAATGTTTTAAAATCTATATGCAGTAAACTTTCATGCAGAGATGAATCAGGCTCAAAACCAATAATGATCACGCCAATTTGTGATAATGGTTCAAAGAAAAGCCTTCATTTTGAATCAGATGATGAAAATGACATCGGAATTGAAGACAACTTGACTGATGTAGATGATGACGATATGAGTGGCTCTGAAAAGGTGGTTGATAATGCGGATCATGATTCAAGCAGTGATGAGCAGCAAGTTGGTTTAAAACGAGGCGATTGTGTCAAGGTAGTTAAGGGGAATTATCTTGGATATTTTGCATTGGTAACTGGCGATGGATACGGCGGAGAGACAGAACTTAACTATTTTGAGCATATAAGTAAATGGTGGGTCCTAAAAGAAAAGGATTTAGATTCACGAGAGAGAGGAGACCTTGAAAAGGTGGAGAACTTTACAATGGACAACAGATCACATTATTATTTCAAGTAGGCTTTCCTTAATTGACTGATTTTTTTCAAGAAAACTACCTAGCATTCTGCAGTCCCTTTTTAAATGTATTGTTAAAATTTCAAAAATGTTCATATTCTTTATTCATTTATAGTTCTTTATTCATTATATAGTTATTTAGAGTTATTTGTTACAATTTCAAAGGAGATTCAAGAGAAGATTTTGCGTTTTTATTTTGTACCTCAAAACTCTAGGTTTGGCACCTCAAAACGCTAGGTGGTTTTGGAGTCTATTTAAATGAAATTGTAATAACTTTGAGAAACCATCTTTTTTACCATGTTTCTAGAGTCCTAAAAGAACATTTTTCATAACGCTTTACAAACTTATTTTTAGAGGGAGTTGCAGAATTCAAAATTAATTCCAAAAATTTTGTTGAAGTCTTTGAAACTTTTTTGACTTTTTATTCATTTAGGATGCTCCTTTAGGGTAGCAAGTAATACAATTTGTTTTTACTATGTAATACCCTTTATTCATATTGTTTGTCATTTCTAGTTTTAATAGAAAAGTTTGAGTTCCATTCAACTTAATTCAAAACCTGACATCCTGAGGTCCCACTGCATTTGGAGGTCCCTTTACCTGTAGTGAAAACTTGTTGAACGGAGGTTATACATCACGCCTGACACTCAGGCTGAAAATTATCATGCATCGATAAAGAAGATATACTTGTCAATGATATATGGGAATGATCAGGTTATTAGGGTCACTTGCATTGACTTCATAGCACCGAAGGTATGTGGACACCTTAAATTCACTTCTTAGTACCCAATTTTGGTATATCAAAAGTAAAGCCTCGCTGGAGAGATCATTCAACACTATATTGATTTTATTTTCAATTAAAACATCTACAACGTTTTTCAGACTTGAGAAATTCCTTTGTAGTATAGATCTTTTTATAAGTTACCTCAGAATAAACAATATCTTCGATTTATCTTCGTTGTTAAGGCAATTATATCACAAAGAAAAATCATTATTTTCATAAATGTATATCATTTGATATCTATCCTCTTGATATCTCCCCTCTACCAGAGTATAGGTAAAATTATTGGAAGACGTTGGCGAAATTTTGATATCTAATCATCTTCTAAAGATGTGGTCAGTGACGTCCGCAAAATAATTATGATATGAGGTCAGAAGAAAAGGTTTCATTGGAAAAAGTTTCATCAACACTATAATTTTCATTGAATTGATTTCAGCAAGAAGTATTAAAAATTCATTTCTTTTCTATACTTTATTCGGCGAATAAATGAAATAAACCATGATTTTCATTTCAGGATGTCCATTGAAAATTTGGACGCAATCTGCTGGCATCCTCATAAATTATCTTTTATACATTGTAATTCGTGCTTTTGGTATTATATTAGGAGTTTTTAATACAATAATGACCGGTTAGCGAGGGCTGTACTGAGAAATATTGCCCGAGGTCAAGTAACGACCGAGCTTGCGAGGTTGTTGCGTTGACCGAGGGCAATATTTTCAGTACAGCCCGAAAGAAACCGGTCATTATTGTATTTGTTAACCGTTTCCTTTAGCTTCGATTGATTTTGAGCGCTCTATCCAGGAAAAATAGTGAAATAAAGCAGAAGAGCGGAAAGAGATAAAAAATTGCTATAATTTCTGACGTCAGAAATAAAAAATGAGAGAAATGATGTCAACGCATTGTTCATTTTCCTTTGAAAAAGTGACGTCACAATGAATTTTCCTAACGACGGGCAACTCTGGCCAATGTAGGCCCGTCGTCATGCGAAAAGAACCAATTGCATTGCGCAAAAAGTCATGTAGCCCGCTTCGAAAAAGTAACCGGTTAACAACAATTAATACTACATATTAGTATTATTTAAAGTGTGAAGTCGTTAAAAATAAAAATGGATTATTTCATCGAATAAAGTCTAGAAAAGAAATTAATTTTTAATGGTTCTTGCTGAAATCAAGCGAATGTGATAATTGCCTTTGTTTCTTGGGGAAGGGTTTGAAGCGCCCAGGCAATTTTATTGCCTCGGTATGTATAGTATAAAAAAACTCCGATAAGGTCTATTACTAGAACTATGGCGATGAACACTATGAATTGCTTTTAAAATACCAAAAGCATAAATTTTTCTCATGGACACCTTGTATACTATTTTTTCTAGGTAAATTTACACTTAATCGGTTAAGTTAAATCCCTGTGATTAATATTATCATAACTAGTGTATATATATAAGAATTGCGAAGCGATCCAGGCAAGTCACTCGATTCGCAAGTTGCAAGCAAAATATTTATAGGGTCACGCGATTTTAAAATAGATTCGTAACCCCACGAAACCCCGACAACTGCTAGGGTCCAAGAAGACTTAAGAGATTTACTCAAACACTTCAGGCGTACAAACTTACGATGTTTACTTCTACGGATTTGAGGAAAATTATACAAATCTTTTTATGAATCGTTGGAAAATGAGCACTTTCAAATGAATATGACTAATAGGTTAAAAATATTTCCCTAATCTATTATGCTCTTCTCTACTCTCTAAGAATATTAAATAAAAAGTTCAATAATCGTTTTTGCCAAAAGCATTAAGTATTTTTAGTTATTATTTTTTGTTTTGAACTTGTTTTACTTCCGGTTTCGAATCTTTAATTTCGAACGTTCGAATTATAAAAAGCACATTCGAAAACTCTGTTCCCAAAATGCAAGTTTTTGACGAACCCCTTAACGAAAGAACTAACATAAACACGTACCCTAGTCTGGAGACAATACTCTTTTACAAAAATATTTCTATCCTGTCAAAATCCCAACAACTTCACTGAAATACAGAGTATGGAATTATTGACTCAATTCAAATCACTTCAAATCACAAAAGAAAAAACCGTTATCTTTTCAAAACAATTTAAAAGCTCGCGCCACTTCTTGAAACAATAGAGCTGTTTGACGTCATACTTTTGTTTATCAAATCATAACAATAAAATATTAGCCAATCAAATTCTGCGATTGATTCTTGCATCTTGTATAATTCCCGGCTATTATACTGTCTATACTTTCATATTTTTTTGAAACCACACAGACAGAGAAGTCGGGTCTCCCAGCTAACACGTACCCCTGTGTCACATACCTGCTGGAAAACTTAGAAAAATTTCATCTCTGGTGGAAAAATTACCCTCTAGCTTCTTCAAAAAGTTTCCCTTGCAGAGCGAGACCATAGAGACAAAATTAAAACAAACTTGAGACATCACCCGGTATATTGAGACAGGGATGTGAAATACAGAGAATTCCAAGACTAGAATTTAATGGAAATAAGTTGATTTATGCAATTTCAAAATTCAATAATCATAAGCAATTAGGAATATCGTTTAATTGCATCATAAATTCTGAAAATTTTAACAACGCTCTAAAATTATATTAAAACTATTAGCGCTGTAAAATCCTGAGATGAAAATAATGAAAAACCAGATAAAAAGTAAAGATCTGAGATTTTGAAAGTATTCTTCAACGATTCTACTAAGCAAAATCTCTAAATTTTACTGGCTGTGTATTTTTTCAAAGTTGGGAAATCTAAAGGCTCTTAAAATCTTAAGTATGTTGGAGACAAATATGGCAAATCTTTTACCCTTGAGTTGCTGACAAACAGGAGCAAACTCTTCACATAAAAAAGTAAAAAAAATCAGTGACTTTTTTCTCTGCTGTAGGCTGTATTAATTGTAGCACAGAAATTTAAAACAGTTAAAGTGCATCATAAAAATAATGTCAAGTTTTGTCGACGTATTTTGACATTTTACAAGTCATTACCATTATCATTATCAACAATAAAATCCTTTAAAATACAATCACATGTCAATGTTCTATTTCTCTGACCACCAATGCGCATTCATAAACAACAAACAACAACCACGGCGAGTCAACATCATCGAGCGAGGGTCGGCCAAGCCAGAATTTAAAAAGCAACAACAAACAAACAGTTCTTCTTCCACTCAATAAGGGGAGGAATAAATTTTTCCACCATCATAATACAGTTCATTTTTCAGCTTTGAACATCTTTTTGCAACGAAGCAACAACTCCGTTGAGGCTGCTGTCCTGCTGATGAAACAATAAAAATTCCATCTTCTTTCTTTCTCATTCCACAGTTCAGCTGCTTTCTTCATTTCTTTTCATCAAGCACCGTCTCTTTTCAATTTCAAAACAACAATGATTTTATTTTTCAAAGAAAGAGTCAACATTCGAACTCAGAGTCAACATTCGAATTCAGAGTCAACATTCGAAAGTCTTTGCCCGAGTCAATGCAACGACTTCTTGAAAAACGAGCGTTTGAACGCTTCTTGAACGCTTCCAGTCCGCGCTGATTTTCCGATCTCTTCTTTAAATTTCCTAATTTAAACATTAGGGAGGTAATCGAAACATAAACTCAAGGCAAGATTATCTCCGTCATATTTTAGATCTGGTATACATCCTCTACACTAAAAACCAATTGTTCCAAATTTACGGAAGCGACGGATAGAAATGTATGAGAAAGTGCCGCCTGATGGATCGAAATGATGTTTTCGGTACCGTAGAAAACGCACATCAATTTTCCTTGGCGCTCCCCTGGTATATAGAATTTAAAGGTACATGCACACGATAGCAAAACTGCTTCGCTCGTGTATATTCGCTTCGCAACAAACACAACAAAATCATAGTGTTGGGTGACCGTTGTTATTATCTAGTAATCTACATATAGCATCGCTAAAAAAGGGCCAGCATTTTTTTATAAAAACAATGGGCTATTTTTCGCTTTATTTCTAAAATATTGTGAAAACATTATTTTCCTTTGTTTCAATATCAACGAGAGGACTGAGCACACTGCTCGAGTCTAACCATCAAGGCAAGATGATCAATTAAAGGTACTTGGTGTCCCTCTTTAGACTTCTCCAGTTGAAAAAAAGAGAAGTCGTTTTGCTCTACTCCTCTTCTAACGATACTCGCATAGAACTGGTGTTAGCCGTCACTATAATCTCGATAAAGCCTATTTCCTCTATCGAAGCATTCGAAAAAGTTACCATGAACCCACTTTGTAGAGACCTTCTCCACACCAATAACCCAATATTCATTTGGGCTTTCGGTGTAGAGACCTACACACATGCCAGTAAGGGACTTACGGTCACATACAGGAGCTACTATAACTAACTCTACGTCTTCGTCTACTTTCTCCAAACCCGCCTGATTCTTCTTCTTCTTCTTCTTCTTAGGATAATTCTTCTTGTTATTTTCCGGTTGTCTTTTTCGTTTCTTATCGGTTTCGCTTTCAATCTCGTTGTTTGCTGTCTCATTGCTGGTAATCTCAATCTCGTTGTTTGCTGTCTCGTTGTTTGCTGTCTCGTTGTTTGCTGTCTCGTTGTTGGTTACTGTTTGATGAGATTTGAACCCTGGAAATTCAATTGAAGGTATCATAATTACCGTGCATCCCACCATCTTTTATCTAAACCGAAAGGATTTATAGCTAAGCACATAAAGGTCTTACTGTAAAAATTTGACTTCTAAGTTATTGCCTTTTTTTCTGAAGTCATCTTTGTGAAAAATAAATTTCTCAGTTGTATAGAGCCCAAAATTATGAACACAAAAATGTATAACATAATACCCCTAACTTGAAAACAAACGGATTTACGTTTTAAAGTTTTTAAAACTACCCAAAAACGCGACATTTGAATTGACGTCAAAATCAGTACTTTTCGTCAAAAAATACCATAAAACCTAAAAATGTAGGTCCTTCGACTTTGATATATTCAGAAAGCTGATGCATCAGCGCATCTTTCTATACCCCCTTTAAACGACTTATCTTTAACCTAGCGATTAAAAGTACACAATACTGTGTGAAATTCGAAGGAAAATTGCTCTGTAAAATTTCTTGAAACCTCAAAATTATCGGCTGATTCCCGTTCAATCATGTCGAATCTGGACTTTTCTACGAGGATACGCTAGCAAGAATGAATCTGGCTAGTTTATAATCTTTTGAAACATGTTAACTACTTGCAATCAGCGATTTTCGTCAAACCTGCATTCTGGGGGTCTGTATTTAAAATGGTGTACAGGTAGAATTTAATTTGAATTAGCAGCGTACATTAGTATATATCGCCTTATACCTCGTGATTTTTTAATCAATTTAATAAAAAACAAAAGGAAATCACTCGTGCAATTATTTTCGAATTGCACTCGTTATCATGCGATTACATATATTAATGTACGCGAGGCAGGCTGAAACAAAAGTTGTTCAGAATTCATCAAAGCTTCATTAAAACATAATTTTTTCTTCTTACCCAGCCATGAATTTTCTACCTCTCCGTTGTAAGACAGGTCTTGCCAGCAGGCTTGTAATCGATGGCTGTTTTGCCAACTTTTTTCTGTTTCTTGCCACATTCATGGCACGTCATTTGGTTGCAAAAGAGACGACGACTGCAATCCTCATTTTGACATTCCTAAAAATAGAATTGAGTCTTTTTAATAAGGGTTACAAACAACAAATCGACAACAGTCCTCTTCGTATTTTTGAGACAAAAATGGAAAAAATTCCAAATTATTTGAAAATTCTATAAAAAAACACCAAGAAAAAGTTTCAGAAATCCAAGAAATTTTTATTTAGCATCCCTTCAGTTTAGTTCCCAGTCCTGTCAATTCAGGTCGGCATTCAACAGTGTAAAACTTAAAGCCGAACTCAAATGAAAAATTGGTCGGTCAGTCTGTCGGTCAATCAGTCAGTCAGTCATTCAGCAAATAAACCAATCAATTCTTCATTCAGTCAGTCATTCAGTTCCATGCCTTGCGTTTTAAGTTCAGTCCGTTGTGAAGAGATTAAGTGCAACCTATGAAAAAATTAGCGACCAAAACTTAATATTTCATGAATCAGCTAGTACACGCTTTTTTATGAGAATAACTTCTGTAAAAATATCAGGGTGAAAATTGGCAAATCGAAAGAATACTCTGAGAAGTTTCACAGATTTTGATAATAATAAAGTCGTTTTAAATTTGGTAACAAAGATAACTGGGTTTTTTATTCGATTTAAGCTGAAGGTTTAATAGGGTACACATATGATTTTAGCACTCAATGTGCACTAAAAAGTCTCAAACTGTCAAAAAAAGTCACTTCTCATGTTCTATACTCTCGGGTACCTAATAAGTGTACCCCTCCCCTAATTAATTTTTTGAAAGTTTTCCACTTCCGTTTTTTTTTTACATTTTCTCGATTTTTCATCTTTAGCTTTTTCTGATTTTTTGCAGAAAGATGCGTATTTGCAATGCTCAAAACATGGCCGAGTTCGATTTTTGAGAAAAATTTTTTTCCGGTTGAAAATTCCGGAAATCGCCGTCTTTGCAGATTTTCATTATACGTTTTCCTTGTATTTCTATGTTCTTCACACAAAAACATTATTGATAACAATGCTCACCATCAAGCATCATTCAATTGTCAATAAAACTGATTTTTGCAACCAGAACTTTCTATTAATTTTTCCCTACAACCCTTCCCTCCCCCCCCCCCCCCCCCATCAACAATCAATGATGAATTTATTGCGTTATGCATTTTCGCTAAACGATATATTTTCTGACTGATTTTTTTCTCCTCGCATTGCTATCTAACTTTCATCATCAGGTAGGTCCATTCAGCATCTAGCTTGTTATCAGCTGAAATTGATAGAAAGGTTGAAATTGTTTTTCTTTGCTTAATGGTCAGAGAGGAATTAATCTTTTTCAATCACTGATTCAAGCTTTCATATTATTCCTGTCTCTAAAAAAAGGTGTCGGAATTAGACGAGGGATGTCGATATTAGACCAACTTACGGTATAGGCTGCAACTACACTGCCAAATGATCTGTATTACAAAGACTTCCAAATGGGTCCATAAGTTACAAAAATGAGATTATCATCTAGCATGGGGGTTTTGTTTTTAAAAACAAACTTCAAAATAAAATTGTTAATGAACTTGTTGGACCTACCCCGGTGGGCTGTAGGTCCTATAAATTAACCTCTGTTCGTTCGTTCGTCCGTTCGTCCGTTCGTCCGTTCGTCCGTTCGTTACTAGCTTTTCTCGGGATTGGCTCATTAGTTTTTCCTAATTTTTGGCACAAAGATGCAAAATGGTAATGCCCAAAATGTGACGGAGCCCGATTTTCGAAAAAAAATCATTTCCGGCCAAAAATGCCGGAAATATGCCGGAAAAACCGGTTTTTTGGCATTTTCTCGAGATTTCATCATTAGTTTTTTCTGATTTTTTGCACAAAGATGCGTATTAGTAATGCCTAAAATATGGATTAGTCCGATTTTTTGAGAAAAAATTCTATTCCGGCTGAAAATGCCGGAAATATCCCGGAAATCGCCGTTTTTGCAGATTTTCATTGGACTTTTTTCCTTATATTTCGTTGTTTTTTTCACACAAAAACATTATTGTAGCAATGCCCACCATCAAGCACGGTTTAATTGTCAATAAAAGTGATTTTTGAAGCCGGAACTTTCTAAAAATCGCCGGAACAGCCTATTTTCGCCGGAAAAAAAAACGGTATTTCTTGAATTTCTCGAGCTGTACTTTATATTTTTTCATGAAATTTTGCACACTGATGCAAAATGGCAATACCTAAAATATGACAGAGCCTGATTTTCAATTAACGTACTTTTCCGGCCGAAAATGCCGGAAATATGCCGGAAAAACCGGTTTTTTGGCATTTTCTCGAGATTTCATCATTAGTTTTTTCTGATTTTTTGCACAAAGATGCGTATTAGCAATGTCTAAAACATGGATTAGTCCGATTTTTGAGAAAAATTCTATTCCGGCTGAAAATGCCGGAAATATCCCGGAAATCGCCGTTTTTGCAGATTTTCATTGGACTTTTTCCTTATATTTCGTTGTTTTTTCAGACAAAAACATTATTGATAGCAATGCCCACCATCAAGCATGGTTTAATTGTCAATAAAAGTGATTTTTGAAGCCGGAACTTTCTAAAAATCGCCAGAATCAGCCCATGTTCGCCGGAAAAACGGTATTTCTTGAATTTCTCGAGCTGTACTTTATATTTTTTCATGAAATTTTGCACACTGATGCAAAATGACAATACCTAAAATGTGACGGAGCCCGATTTTCGAAAAATATTTTTTCCCGGCCGAAAATGCCAGAAATATGCTGGAAAACCGTTTTTTTTTTACATTTTCTCGAATTTTCATCTTTAGCTTTTTCTGATTTTTTTGCAGAAAGATGCGTATTTGCAATGCTCAAAACATGGCCGAGTTCGATTTTTGAGAAAAAAATTTTTCCGGTTGAAAATGCCGGAAATCGCCGTCTTTGCAGATTTTCATTATATGTTTTCCTTGTATTTCTATGTTCTTCACACAAAAACATTATTGATAACAATGCTCACCATCAAGCATGATTCAATTGTCAATAAAACTGATTTTTGCGACCAGAACTTTCTATTAATTTTTCCCTACAACCCTTCCCTCTCCCCCCATCAACAATCAATGATGAATTTATTGCGTTATGCATTTTCGCTAAACGATATATTTTCTGACTGATTTTTTTCTCCTCGCATTGCTATCTAACTTTCATCATCAGGTAGGTCCATTCAGCATCTAGCTTGTTACTTAAAATATCACTTACTTACATAATTTATTTATGATATAACACCCCTTTCTTAAATAAATGGCCTCTTATGTTTGCCGCAAGGAAATAGTTTATCGTTTAACTTGGAGAGGAGGGAATGTTTGTAAACATAGAATTTTTTTTCATAGTAGTTATTTGGGAAATCAGGATTAGGCAGGGCAGTCGAGTTTAGGACCGACCACTCACGGTACTTCTTTTTGTCAATAGGCTTTTTTCTGACGTTATTCCTTCGAAGAATATTGATCACTTTTATTTTCCCCTAACGCACGAGAAAAAAATGATTAGCTCGTGTTCTTGCGCGAGCGAATAAAGATGAGGTGGCGATATTGCGTCAAGGGCAATCAAAGGACATCGATTTCTCTAATTTTTGGCAGAAGGATAGAGGGCAAGCTGTAAAAATCAGATTTTTTGTATTTCAGGAAATTCTCTTTTGTAATTTTTAGGGGAAAATGAGCATTTCTTGCGATTGACTTGGTATTTTTTTCAGATTTTTCAGATTGCTTTTTCATAGCTGTCAACTCTCCCGCGTTGAGCGGGAGACTCCCGCATGTCAACGATTTCTCCCGCGTGAAGAAAATTCTGCCAAATCTCCCGCATTTTTGGGATTTTCTCCCGCATCTCCCGCATTTCCAAAAATTTTCTGATTTTGGAAAAACCAAACGGCGAAATTTCTAGATTTTGAAAGATCGGAACGAAAAATTCCCCAATTTCCTGAAAAAAATTTCCAATAAAATCGGATTTTAGGAGAAAATTTCCCCGATTTCCCGATTTTCCGATTTTGAAAAATCGGATTATCGGGGAAAATTTTTCCGACTTGGAGCTCTCCCGCATTTTTGTGAGGCGAAGTTGACAGCTNAACGTACTTAAACACTGCCTCTGATAACAGAAACGATTTAATTTTTGTAAGTAGATCTTTCCCACCGCCCTTTTTTTAGGAAATATTCAAAAAATGAACCTTGCAAATTTATATACATGAAAATTGGCTGAATTTTTATTTAACTGTCATTCCAAGAGTCACTTTTTAAAGCAAAAATTAAATAGATGCTGCAAACGTACTTAAACACTGCCTCAGATATTTGAGACGATTTAATTTTTGAAAGCACCTTGTTTTAGGAAACACAATTAGAATGACATTTTGCAAAACTACTGAAAATAGTCTGCCTCTGAGTAAAGGTCTCTGTTGTGTAAATTTGTGTTAAATCTGACCTCTTTGAGAAAAAAGATTCAAAAAAAATTTTTTTACCTCCAAAAAAATCAACACACAAAATAAATAAAGTTTTTAAACAAGAAGCTGGCTTCTATTTATAATAAGCCCTCGAAGCATACAAAAAAGCAATAAAAAAGTACCATAATGCACCATCAAATTGTTTGAAGACAAAATACTTTCCCAATAAATAAATTATAAAAAAAATTTTGAACCAGACAGGAGCTCCCATCGACCATATTGATTAATAATCCTCGTGGTTTTAGGCGCGCAACTATTTTTATCTTTTTTGTAGTGGATACAGGGGGTTTAGGACAAAACAAAAGCGGTCAAGAAATTTTTTATAACTTAAACAACAAATAATAGGCATTAAAAGGTTACCAACAACTAATATTGCTATCATTATCAACCAAAAAGTGATCGAAGGACAAAATAATGGTTATTTTCTACTAAAATCTTTCATGAAAGATTCAACTTTACCCCCGGAAATATATTTTCATTGTGCGCGGGTTAAACGCGTATTAAACGCGTTTCAATTGGCTTAGATGTATTCGTTCTATTCTCCTCGCTGGCAGGACGGTGGGCGGAACAGATATGGATAAAAGTAGAAGGATATGGTAGAACAGCAGATGAGACGGGCGGGGATAAAGTGGAACAACAGATAAAAGTGGAACAGCAGATGAGAAGGGCGGATAAAAATGTAGAACAGCAAATGAGAAGCGGGGAGGAGAAGGGAGAACTGCAGATCGAAAACATTTTCTAGGAAGAGAGAAGAAGTAGATTTTAGCTGAACAACAGATCCAAATTTCTAGGAGAAGGGGTTCTAATGTTATCTTGACATTTTAAGAGAACAGCTCATAGATATTTCTAGTAGGGATTTCAAAAAGTTTGAACAACAGATCCAAAAAACTAGGTTAGCTATGGTCGAACAGCAGATAATCAAAAAAAGGTCGTCGCCGGATGCTTCTGATTAGAGATATCTTAAGAAAACCTGATTATGACGTCATGATTGATGACGTCTTAAAAACAAAAAGTTGAATCTCGAGAAATATAAATCAAAACTTTATGAAATTTGGACCAGTGATAAGTACACTGAGATGTTTCAAAAAGTTTTAGAAGTATTTCCCAAATTTAATGACGTCATCAGAAATTGCAAGAATTCGAATTTTTGCGATAAAGTTCTGACATTAGCAAATTTTCAAATTTTTTAAAGGAAATTCTCCTCCTCTTGATGAGTTCTATCATTGGTCCAAATTTCATAAAGCTTTGAGTATTAGTTCTTGACATATTCAACTATTTAAAATCATGACGTCATAAATAATGACATCATAATCACGTTTTCTTAAAAAAACTCAAATTCTGCTGATATGAGAAAGAATTTAAGTTACACCGCATACGGTATTCTACATCCAAATACGCTTCCAAAAATGTATAGTTTGTCGTGGTTTAGGGACTGGAACTGGGGCGGAAAAATTAATACATTTTTGGGACATGCATTCAGTTACTCGAGAACTTTCGACATTTTTCTCCGCTCGTGGAATTCCCGTGCTTTTGCAAAACGCTTTGTCAGTAAAACAAGTGATACTTTTATGGACCTACCTGGTTATGCATTTAACACTTAATTGATATCTACGTGAGCATGACCGTTAAACAATCATTCAGAACACAAATAGTGACGATCTATTAAAATTAGTCGTTTGTTTCTTATAAAAAAAACGTTTAGAAACCAAAATTTCATGCCCTTGAAATATTCTTTCATATTCAAGACTTTGTGAGCAAAAAAACATGTATCTCATCAAAAAAATAGAGTAATTTGGCTAAGAACATTGATGTATCCTTATTAATAGTGATTCTTATAGATAAACATGCTGAAACATGCGTTTTTTGAGCTAGAAAATTATTTTCTTACAAAAATCTACTTTCATGCAAAAAAACAGAGAAAAAAACAACGATCCAATATTTCACAATGTCCAAAAAAACCTTTTTTAGCCGTTTTTTGGCCCAAAAACATTTCTTTTCAAAAATCGGGCTCCGTTTGCATCTTTGTGCAAAAAATCATAAAGAATGAAAGAGCCAATCTCGAGAAAAGCTAATACCTAATTAATTGATAATGTGCTTATAAAAAAATATTGAATTTGGCCAGTTTTTCTATAAAAACACGCCAAGCAACCAAAATTTCATGTTTAAACTCACATATTCTTCAAAAATAAGCACCAGTTGTTCAAGCGCATCCATTACTATAGAGTAGCGTGAAAATGGGGACAGTCGTGACTATAGGGCAACAGATCGATTTTCTTTTAATTCAATTAGAATAAATGATGGAAAGGGGAGACGGGGGTTGCTTCACTTAAACAAATCGCAACTATTTATATTGGTGATTTTTTATTCTTATAAAATGTAAATATTAATTTGATTTATTTAGTTATATCAAAGAAAGAAATAATGAACATAGATTAAGAAAATTCGTGTGTTTACTTATTTAAGTATAGTTCTCAGGTGACTCTTGATACTAGGGTAATTCCATTTCATGCATTAAAAATTTACTTTAGAGAGGGCATTCTCTTTTGCCGTGACCCCCTCCCCTGAGGCAGATTCTTTCACTCGTGATAATTTGGTGCGTAATTCACAAAAATCTTTACCCTCATTAACTGTGAATCTGGGTTAATTTTAGTCCTCCTTATTCGTGAATCGCATGACGAGCTGATTTGTTTGAGCTTTTTCAATAAAGCCGTGACTCTGGGGCAATCTTCATTTTCTTCGTGATACATAGATGATATCTATCCAAGGGTCGACATTCAAACCTTTTCCAATAGAGCCGTGACTCTGGGGCAATTTTCATTTGCTTCGTGATACATATGGATGATATCTATCAAAGTGTTGATTTTCGAACCTTTTCTAATAAGGCCGTGACTCTGGGGCAATTCTCATTTGCTTCGTGATACAGGGGTGATATCTATCCAAGGGTTATGATTTTTGAATCTTTTCTAATAAAGCCGTGACTCTGGGGCAATTTTCATTTGCTTCATGACACAGGGGTGATATCTATCCAAGTGTTGATTTTCAAACCTTTTCAAATAAAGCCGTGACTCTGGGGCAATTTTCATTTGCTTCGTGATACAGGGGCGATTTCTATCCAAGTGTTGATTTTCAAACCTTTTTTAAATAAAGCCGTGACTCTGGGGCAATTTTCATTTGCTTCGTGATACATGGGTGACTTCTATCCAAGTGTTGATTTTCGAACATTTTCTAATAAAGCCGTGACTCTGGGGCAATTTTCATTTGCTTCGTGATACAGGGGTGATATCTATCCAAGTGTTGATTTTCGAACATTTTCTAATAAAGCCGTGACTCTGGGACAATTTTCATTTGCTTCGTGATACAGGGGTGATTTCTATCCAAGTGTTGATTTTCAAACCTTTTCAAATAAAGCCGTGACTCTGGGGCAATTTTCATTTGCTTCGTGATACAGGGGTGATTTCTATCCAAGTGTTGATTTTCAAACCTTTTCAAATAAAGCCGTGACTCTGGGGCAATTTTCATTTGCTTCATGACACAGGGGTGATATCTATCCAAGTGTTGATTTTCAAACCTTTTCAAATAAAGCCGTGACTCTGGAGCAATTTTCATTTGCTTCGTGATACAGGGGCGATTTCTATCCAAGTGTTGATTTTCCAACCTTTTTTAAATAAAGCCGTGACTCTGGGGCAATTTTCATTTGCTTCGTGATACATGGGTGACTTCTATCCAAGTGTTGATTTTCGAACATTTTCTAATAAAGCCGTGACTCTTGGGCAATTTTCAATTGCTTCGTGATACAGGGGTGATATCTATCCAAAGGTTATGATTTTTTAATCTTTTCTAATAAAGCCGTGACTCTGGGGCAATTTTCATTTGCTTCATGATACAGGGGTGATTTCTATCCAAGTGTTGATTTTCGAACATTTTCTAATAAAGCCGTGACTCTTGGGCAATTTTCATTTGCTTCATGATACATGGGTGATTTCTATCCAAGTGTTGATTTTCGAACATTTTCTAATAAAGCCGTGACTCTTGGGCAATTTTCCTTTGCTTCGTGATACATAGATGATATCAATCAAAGGGTTGATATTCGAACATTTTTAAATAGATTTCTAATACATGTTTTTCTTTATATAAACATATCACTTATTATAAGCATATGAAGGCTCACATTCTCAGAATTCCTAAACATAACATAAGCTTATGTGTCAGCCTGAAATATTTTTCCAGTTGTCATTTTTATCTGTTTCAAAAGGTTTGGTAGAGGTTAAGTAAAAATAAAAGACTTTCCACGGTTTCCTACATTCCACCAAAATCTGAACAAATTTTAACAAAATTTCCGAAATTTCCCAAAAACTTCGATCGAGGTTTACATAAGCATGATTCATATGCATATAATAAGCATAACCTATGCCTGCATGCTTTGAGAACTTAAGCATATACGAGCCTGACCAATGGGCATACACTTGCTTATAAAAAGAAAAACATGTAATGCCGCGACTCTGGGGCAATTTTCATTTGCTCCAAGATACAGGGGTGATATTTATTCGAGCATTGATTTTGTAGACATTTGTTAATAAAAGCCGTGATTCTTGGGTAACTTTTTTGCTTCGTGATACAGGGATGATTTGTATTCAAGCATCGATTCTAAAGACATTCTTTAAGCTGTGATCTTAGCGTTATTTTTCTCTTATTTCTAATACAGGAGGAGCAGAGCCAATTGTACATTTTTAAAATGACTCCAGGACATTTGATGATTTTACTTCTTCATTTCCTAAAACACATTGTGACTTAGAGGTCATAGGTATATATTATGATAAGCGTTCCTGTAATTCATGTGCAAGGCGGCAGAGTAAACATTTACACCGTAGGTCATTCTTATTCAGAATTCTGATACTTACCTTAAGGGAACCAATTTTCGTGGGAGCTAGTTTTTGCTTTTATGGCAAAACCGCGAAAATCAGAACCTGCGTCTTTCTTTCCTTAATTCTAAAGTCGAAATGAAATAACGGAATGACATGTATACAATATAACACCGTAGACCCAGCCAAAATATCTTTGTGCAATAGTTGCAAAAATCAAATACAGACAAGAGAAATCTCAAATTGACTTTATATTATATTATATTAGTCGCCTTCCTGGTTCCTGGAGGTACCAGTGTGCTCCAAAAGCCTTTTAAAGGTGCTCTATCGAAAAATACCATTGACAAGCACAGGGGGAAAGCTGTAAAGTATTTCTTCATATAACTCCTACGGCAGCAATTTCCTTATTGTTTTAGACCCCAAAAAGTACAACCCATTAATATTTATAAAGACTTTTAGAAGACATTTCCATCTTAAGGTACCTTAAATCGTGTAAAAAATGTCAGGGAAAGTGACAAAGGTTTTCCGCCCTATCATTTCATCAATCGACAAAACTTATACGCAACTAACCCCTAAAAGATTCTATTTTTACGCCTTATTCAACCAAAACTAGTGTTCGATCCAGTAAAGGAAACCATCTTATTTGAAAAATTCAGTATCTCGGACATACCCGTCATACCCGTTTACCATTTACTTGTCATATACACCCCTGTGTCACAGACCCGGTTGACCTACACCCCACAGGAAAAGTTGGCCAACAAAAAATACTTCCCGCTGGAAAGAAATACTGTAAAAGTTCAACCCTACTGGAAAATTGCCCTATAATCTTTTATCCCCACTGGAAAAAGAATGGGGAAATTTGCGCTCCAAAACCCTTTCCCCTAGAATTTTTGAGCTGAAAATATTCGTGAAAATCGAGACACTTCTTCTACAAGACTTGTGGTGGTTTCGTTTAACTCTTTTGAGTTGTGGTACCAGTGATCAAGGTAAGAAATTATATTCTTTTTTTACAAATTTATTTTTTTAAATAGTTTGGACGACTCTACACGTACTCTTGGGTACCTAATAGATCTATGAGAGGATTGGAATAGACGGGGAGGAATCCAAAAACTTAAAATTTTTGCGTACGTACCATCTATCTTGTATAGCCCTAGGTTAAGATAGCTTTAGTATAAGGTTTTTGGTTTGTACATATTCTAAGAGTTTTTTTGTGTTTTATCGTTTGGAATAGCAATCCAATAAGTAGAAATCGTCGCAATCATGTACGCGTCCTCCACCAACGTCCCCTGGTCGTTACACTAGGAAATAAAAAAACCGTATTTTTGCAAAAAGTGGGGATACTAAATTTAATGCTACAAATAACATACCTTAAGGGAAGAAATTTTGGCAGATTTTTCGCCAGATTAAGCTCTTAAGTTCCCGCCAAATTTTATTCACGCCAAATTTAATTGTTTTATTCATGCCCCAAATGTGTGCTATTTCAAGCCTTACAACAGGTTTTTTCTTATTTAATAGGGTTTTCTGCCCAAAAATATCCTTCATCCGCCAAAATGAATTCCCGTCAAATTTAATTTTTCAAGCCATCTGCCAACTTAAATTCCCGCCAAAATTTTTTCCTTTAAGGTACATAATAGGATTAGTAGAGAAAATACAGAAAATAGACAGAATTCAAGAGGCAAAGTTCATTTCCGGAAAAATATAGAAAATGGAAAATTGAGTATTTTTTTTACTATTTTCCTGAAAAATTTTAAGATTTGAAATATCCATCCAGGCTACAAACGTTGCACACGATTTCATCCACTAATTAGCCTTTATAATTTATTTTATATGTTATATACCAATAAGTTTTCTTAAAAGTTTAAATCTTCCAAAGAAGTTTTACTGCTTCAGAACGCCTTCTCGGTCTTGAACATTTGATGATAAACGCTTGATGGACGTTGTGACGTTTGTGTATGCTGGGTATTGAACCCGTATGGAAATAATCCGTGACAAAAAAATCTTTAGGAGTCTCAGACACCCCCTTCTCACAGACCATAGACGGAAGAAGAATTCCATAGACTGGAAGAGAACAATAGGCGCATTGTTTTAGCGAGCCGGACTCGAGATACTTGTGCCCAGACTCTATGGAGGGGAAGCGGTTTTCAAAATGGCGTCCAACTCAGGCAGTTCTGGCTGTGATTACCCCATTGAGGATGTGCTTTCTTTGCTTGATACTGGTTTCTTTGATTGTGAAGAGGAAGTTTTGGAACAAATAAATTCTATGGAGTCAGATGTGAGTATTGGTCGCTAATCTGTAGAAATTCTCGAGTTTCTAGGGCTCAAAACTCTCTTTTTGGTCATCAATAATCTGTTGTTGAATGTTGTTATTCGTTATATTTTGGGTGTTTGAAAATACGTTTTCTTTTTGCTATGTGTTTCAAGCTTTCCTTTTATTTAGACAAAAGAACAGAATTCTATCCTCAATTGAGTCATGGCACTCCACCCTTGTAGCAGGATTACCTTGAGCCTTAACCTTTGTGGGGGATTCTGCTGGGCTAATAAAAACTTTACTTAAGAAATTTAATGTTTTTCTCTTCTTGTTTTTAGCTTGCAGAGACCTCACAAGGAGCAACGTTCGAATGTGAAGTATGTGGAAAAACTTGCAAAACAAAAGCTGGTATAAAGAGACACAAGTCAGCCAAACATCCAAATGAAGTTTACTTAGAGAAAGTCAAAGAGCAAGAAGAAAAAACCAAACTTGCAAGCTCCAAATTGGGATCACAGGATATTGTTAAACTCATCAAAGAATCTGCTGAGAAATTATCAATTAACGAATGCTACCCAGAGGTTTTTCGATCCCAATTCAATGGTTTTGAGATCACCAAAGCCCAAGCAGATTTGATTTTTAACGAAATGGAGGGAATTATCTGAAATACAAAGAAACTAAAAACGATGAATTTCTTGCAGCTTTACGCCGGATAACTTCTTCAAAACTTGACCAATTATTTCCAGATAAGCGAGTCCATAATCTTCTCATGTTGGAATTTTCAGGCAGCTGTATAAAGCATCTTAAACCAAAGCAATGTGATGTAAATGTTGACATCAGAACAAAACTAGGGCAAAAGGAGAAGGCAGCCCTCAATTACATTGCAGGTCATACTGTCCACAAAATTTACGCCAAATTACGCCTAAGCAAACATTGGCGCAAGGAAGTTTTTCAAAAATCAATCAATTTGTTGAAAGAATTTAAAATCGAACCTACTGATTTGGAGGAGCATGCTTTGATTAATGCAAAAAATAGAGGTGGACTGTGGTGTATTTGTGAATTAATGGTAAACTCCACGGGAATAAGGCGGGTTCGTGGAGGTCAAAATTCTTGCAACGTTACAAATCATTTTCAGAAGCTCATTTTGGGCTCAAACAAAGCGTATGACTAAGTAGAATAGGATTCAGTCTAGGCAGATGTTTTTTCATTTTGAAATTTTGCGTAATTCGCAAAAATCCTCAATTTTGCGCTATTTTGATGACGTCATAAAAATTGAAATCCCAATAACTTTTGATACAATTATCAAAATAATTTCAAATTTTCACCAAAGATGCATATCATTAATGTTTTCATCAATCTCTCCCTGGTTATTATTCTTATTGAATCCAATATGGGGACTGTCTACTATTTCATTATTTATAAAAATGACTTTTTTCCATTTCATCATGAACCCTCTATATTTGCTTTGATATCCTGCAACCAAATTTAAAATTCCTGCTAAAATTTCTTCCTACAAAACACCTTTTTAGTGACTTTTTGCTCAGGCCAGTTTGCTCTCATTTTTTCAACACAGTTATCGCCTTGGATAGTCCTTATACCGTTCTTGCTTCTCCCTCGTGGTTCTTATAAAAGAAAGAAAAGTCTAAAAGAGAGATTTTGATGATCAAAAAAACATAGTTTACTGGACCCCCAGTGAAGGATATAACATTTTCAGTGGATCCCACCCCGATCATTAAGATTTTGAATCCCTAGACAACGGGTTTTGGCCCCGTGCAGGCATCATTAAAACCCCCTTTATATCTCCCTGGACAAAGGAAATTTTGACCACTTATGTTAGGATGCGTGCAGCCTACCCGAATATCCCAGGTTCTACGAAGATCCTCTGAAAAAAGATACCCAAAGATTCTTGAAAATTACAAAGGATGTATATAGATCGAATGATCGTCAAATCAAAATGGGTCTTTTGTAGGAGTGGGTAGAATAAGCAGGGGAAGATTCTTACAATGCCGTGTATTTAAGTGATGATTTTCCCAAAGAAAATGAAGTTTTAAGGAATTTTTCAGGAAAATTTCCTAAAATATGGGCTCTTCCAGAAAAAAACCGTTCATAGGGGGTGGAGGATATATTATTTTTTCAGTGCTTTACCCATGGACATTATAATTTTTCACCCACTGGACAAGCATCAAACTGACACCCTGGACATGCTAAATTCACCTTATGGTCATGGCAGTTTTTCAGGGTTTTTTCAATACCCCTGGACGATGTACTTTTTTTCCCATGAACGGTTTTTTCTGGAAGAGCTCAATGAGAGACAATTTAGCAGAAAAGAGTAGATCAAAATATGGGACTTTCATTTTGGATGCTGTAATTGTTTTGAGCAGCTTAATAAAAAAACTAAAATTTGTAGTGGGAGTTTATCAGGAAATGGTAGGGTGAAGCAACTTTACGTAACTTCTTTGAAAAAAAGGACCAAAATAGAAAAATAAAAAATCAGAAAAATTCATTTTTTAATGAAATGTTTTTTAAGTATAGCCAAAAGTAACTTTTAAACATACATACTTTTAAAAGTAATCGTAGGAAAGATGTCATAAATTCGAGTCGTGTAGTATAATCAAAAAACAATTCTATCAACGCCTCCATTTCTTCAGAGGAGTGTCTGGTATATGACTAGGGTCAAATTCAGCCTTTCTTTTACCAGCTATAGGTTGTGTATCAAATTGAGACTTAATGATATTGTCATTTTGCAAAGAATCTTTCGCAGTAGGGTTGTCCTTACGATGACCAATGGCACGTTGTCGGCCAAAATAATTCTCGATATCGTCTTGACAGAACTTTTCTGTTAGGATATAATCGAAACCATTTGCAAGAAGATATGGGATTATTTCTTTTAGTGAGGTAATACTAATCTTGATACCATTGTAAGTAGGTAATGACAGAAACATGTTGTTTCTGTTAGTTTGGGAAAATTCTCCAGGGCGTTCAACTGCACTTTTTTTCCAATTGTCCAAATATTTCACGAAAGAGTCGAGAAACCCAAAATGTTCGTCCTTTTTAGGGTCAGCTGTGGTGTATGGTGCTAAGTACGGTTTTCCTTTATCCTTGTACTCCTTGGTGTTTCGGACATTAAAACAATCGAAAAATTGATCCATTTGCAAACAAAAATCTGCAGTTCCTTTGGCTTCTTCCGGACCAAATTTCGATAGCACTTTTCCAACTGTGTCGCTGAGGATTTCAGCAGCAAGATACACTCGCATTTTGGAGTACGAGTTAAGGAGGATGCGGTCAGTCGTTATTTTTGGCATTAACTTCAAACCATTGTCCATGTCCTCGTAAAACATCGCTTTGACATGCGCCCAAAGCAAATAGGAGCCTAAGAGAGAAAATAAAAGCAACTGTAAAGAAACGCACTTAGAAACTTCATGAATATTATAAGTGACTTATTTTGGAAATAGACTTAATGTAATCGAATATCAACAAGGTATAATAAACCAAGGGGTTAGCCAGTTTCTACATGACATCATCAGTAGTGATTGTTTTTTGAAGCCAACAATTCTATACTACCCCCCCCCCCCCCTTTGAATAAGCTCTTGTTGAAAAATAGGTTTTGATTGAGTGGACGAGAGATAATATAATTTTTCAAAAACTCTGTCTGAAAATTAAAGAAAGTTCTGAAAAAATTTCCAAAGTTATTTGGAAAAAAAAACTTTTCACATAATTTTTTCTCAAATTACCATTTTTAAGCTGTTTTAAGCAGTAACTACACTGCAGTTACTATGCAGAAATTTACCAAACACCACCCTTAAGAAAATTTCAGCTGTTTATAAAAAGTGGCTTCTCTGGATATTGTGATCTATTTGATTTTTCTTCTTTCATATTATACTTGAACTTACCAGAATTCCACATAAATCTTGGAGAGAAATCTGATCCAGATGCCCAGAGACAGTTCCGTGCAGTCTTGATAAGATGCGGCACATCTGCAAAAAAGAATATGTAGCGCTCATCCACTGAATACATATTCTTCACCTTATAGACAAGGTCAGAACTTTTGGCGTCATCATCCTAAAAGAAAAAAAAGAATTTGTGAATTTTTTGTAAAAACAATCTCCAAAAAACCGACCGAGTATTTAAAAAGAAACCCATTAATCATTCAGATTTTGTGAGTGAATTTCATAACCATTACTTCATTTGAAATAAAATATCACAACTCAAACTTTCATACTTTACATCTATATACACGACCACTAGATTAAAAAAAGACTTGACTTGAAGTTTTGACTCAAGGCACTATAACATAATTCATATTTTGATGTTTTTGAAACTATATTATAAAGTTAGCTTACACTGTTCATCTGCATGAATTTTCTATTGATTGATGCTCCATCAGCCACAGTTGCAATAACTTTGAGGTTGCAGCTCATTTCCAAAATACTAACTGCCTTCCAATACAAGGAGAATATTTGCTCGCTGGTGGCTCCGTCAGTAGCAAAGTTGGCAAAAGCAAATGATAGGGGATTTTTCAAGCTCTTTGCCATAAAAACCATAATGTGTGTGGCTAATTTCGTTTTGTCCTGAAGAAGGCTTTCATTGAGGTTTTCATCACCAAGATCTATGAAACCGATTAACTCGCCGGTGTGTTTATTCCAGACGAGATCTTCCTGTATTTTCATCTCGTCAATGAGGATATTGATGTATCTTTCTGAATCGCTGAAGTTTTTAGTCCTGTCAGTCAGATCTTTAATGACTTCAGGGTTGAATCCTAGAAATTCAAATAAAAATAAAGATTATAAAAATAATATTATGATTTTAGCAAATATGTATTGATGGTAATTGGCATCGGTCTTAGCTGAAGGGGTCCTGAAGTACCGGCAATGCACGAAAAAGTTGAACATGTATGTAAAGTTGAATGAATGTAAACAAACTTTTTTTCTGGTCTTCAAAATAGATTTACGTCACCGACAAACAGTGAAAACACTCTAAGTGAGGTAAATCTATTTTGAAGACCAGAAAAAAAGTTTACATACACGTTCAACTTTTTCGTGCATTGCCGGTATATATTTTCAATCAGCTGAAAATTATAGAAATCTAACAAGCCTGTGATTGGAGAAAAGTTTAAAAAATCAATGAGAAATTCAGAATGATAGGATAAAATTCATGGCTCTAAAAATTGTACCTTGCTTGGGTTTTATGTAATTTCTGTAATCTCTGAATGTCCTTTGACTAGGAAGAACCAAACAACCTGTCCCCTCCTTTTCATCCAAACGAAGTTGCTCATATGCAGAAGAAGATTTGGATGCTATTGACAAGCAGAACTTGATGATTGCTGGATGGTAACGAATTTGAGATTTATGTTTCGTACGAATATATTTTTGTTGTTCTTCCCAAAATAAACGCATGAATGGTGGAACTTTTTCATTTGGGATACCTTTGAATATGTCGACTAAGTCATTGTTCAGATCATCATTAACTGCCATTGAATTTGCGGAGATGGCAACCTTCAATCGTTCTTGAAGTATTTCTGTTTCTCTTCTTAATGCTTTGTTCTCCTCTCTTTGAGCTTTGACTGTGGATACCAGACGATCTGTTGAAACAATTGATAAGGGTGCATTTGGCTTCACTGGAGTTTGAAGAGATTTCCTTTTAGCGTTGAATTCACTGCGAAATTTGATTTCCATCTTTTGACATTCTGAGCATTTTTCTTTTTCAAGAAGCAAGAAACAGTTCCTGGATCGCAAATACTCATCTTGGCATAGGGGTGTTTGTATATCTTCAGATTTTGAGAAGTCAAAATTTCTTGGAATCATGTGGTGTTGAAGGTTTACAGCCTCTTTAAATTCAACCAAACTGACACCTAATAATTAGAAACAAAACAAATTTTATACAAGAATATAACGACTCTGTTATAAACTTTATATTAAAAACCTTTGGTAGGATCAATCTATACGAAGAAACAAACTAATGTTTACAATAACACCGCAAACAGAAACCTGTGTATATATATAACAATTTAAAAATAATAAACTCAAAATTTTTTTCAGTTTGGGGGTGCACACTATGATATATGGTTTAATTACTAAATTAAATGGAAAGGTCTTATAATTGATCAACCAAAACCTTTTTTTAAGAATCATACATTATTTCAAAAATCAAGGTATAAAGATTATGTTCCTCTGAATTGAACAGGGCTAAAACATTTTTCATTTTGAATTCAATGCCTTACAAAGTTTAAAAAATTACCTTTACAAAGTTGGTATTTTTCCAAAACAATGATGAGATTACTCAGAGTAATGCCACGCATGGAAGTGTAATCTTTCAAAACTTCTGTATTAGAAGACGACAGGACCCAACCATAACATCTGAGCCTGAATGTAAGATCTTCCTTGACGAAAATTTGAAACTTTGGTAACAGATATTCACGTTCGTTCTTCCTGATTTCAATGTATTTTGTTTCTGGTCCAATCATTATGCTCCATTGTTTTGGTAAATTCAGCTTATTAATTCTGGTGGAGAATTCTTCAAAGTTTTTGTAACAATCTTTTGTTTCTATTTGATTTTGTTTCTGACTTGTCTGGAATGATTCCCTTTTCTCGATACTTGATGTTGGTCGCTCAACAGATTGGCTTTGATGAGTCTTTGAAGGTAGGTTCTCTGTTGGCAAACAGTATTCCCGAGGCTCTTTTTTGGATGCATCTAAAAAATTAAAATTGGAAAAAGATTGTTTACAATTGTCAAAATACAAAGGAACCAAGCTTATCAATGACCAACCAATTCAGGCAGTCAAGTATTTTTCAGGCTAGATTATTTAGGTATTATATGGATTATCAGAGTTTGCAGACTGCTAGGCTAGAAATCACACTATATATAAACAACTGATCACAAAATATCAAACTTTGAACTTACATTGCAACAAATCAGTTTCTTTGAAGTGCCTCTCACAAACAAAAACATTATTCTTCTCAATCTCTTTCTTGAAATTGTTATCAAGGTCTCTGTCTTTTAGTATCACATTTAACCAGCTTTTCCTCCATTCCAATGCTTTAGGACTTTTCTTGCCAGTTGGAAGGCGAAAGATAGAACGATCTTTATGGGTGTTTCTATTGGTAGTACATCCCACAATCGAACAGTTTGAACCAGTCATAACATCAAATTGTTTATTAGCTTTTCTATAAGATAAAACAATGATTTAGAGATAGAATGTAATAAAAATACTCTCAGAAACAAGAACTCTCAAGCTAAAATGTCCGCCATTTTGAAAACCGCTTCCCCCTCGTAAAGTCTGGGCCCGAGTGTTTACAAATTGAAAGAGTTAAAACAATGGCCTATTGTTCGCTTCCAGTCTATGGAATTCTTCTTCCGTCTATGCACAGACCAACTGAGACCCCTTCTCATTGAATAAATTGGCCAAAATATCATCCCCAGTGGTAAATTATACTCCAGTTTTTGTCCCCTTTGAAAATAATCGAATAAACCAATCCTCAATGTAAAATATTTTGCTTTTTTCCATCCCCACAAAATTTTCTGAATTTTCCCCAACGGCTGAAAAATCCTACCGGTCGGTTTTCTAAGCATAGTATGCAGTCTGTTTGTTTAAACTATTTTGTAATTCGATTAAGCTTGACAGAACATTGTTTGAGCATTAACATATTTTTTGTCGGTTATCTTTGTCGCCTGTCATATGATAGCTTGCTTTTTTATGCAAGGACCTGTTTAAAACGGTTATATCAAGCATTCATTTCGATTTTCGAAGTTCGTACATATTTTTGTCTTTACTTGTAAATTTCGATAAAAAGATATCCAAATATGCCTTCAATAAAAGGGTAAGCAAACTTTTATTTTGTTGGAGTAATTGAAAATCTTAATTTAGCTATACCTCGTTACTTGAAATTTCCGAACCACTTTTTTACTCGAACTTGCTCGAACAAGTAAAGTTCAAGTAGACAAATTCCTCAAACTCCTCACCATTTTTCAAAAACATAAGTTAGAGTATGCTCGAGTATAATTAGCCAGACTTACTCGAACTTCGGATTCTAAGGGATGTTAAAAGTTCGAGTAAAGTTCTTCTATCGATGTACCAAAAACAATATTTATTAAATTTTTTTAAATAAACTAGCCTTTTTATTTATAGCCTTTGGTTTTTAGAAATTCATACAATGATTTATTTCATTAAAGCGAGAGCTGGGAGGCAAGAGTCTCCCCACTTTGGAGAAAAATGCACTAGTGTTGTCCATTTGTCATTTCAACTTTTACGGTCGTCCTCTACTGGGCCTTTTTTCAATACTGATCGCAATGTTGAACTACTTTTCATTATGCTGATAAAAATACATCACCCTTACCCCGAAAAAAAAGCAAGTGCAAGGATTATATGTAAGAACTAAAACTTGTTTGATTGAATAATAATTGTATTCAATGTTTATTTCAGTGGTACTGGGTTGTCTTACGATGTGAAGCGATGGAAAGTCGGAATTAGCAATAAGCAACACAAAACACTCCATCCCTTTGAGTATTGTGACTCAAAATCTGTAAGATATTTCTTTAGTCTTGTTTTTACCCAAATAATTTAACCCTTTTTGCCGTTGCCGCCCTACAGCCTGTCAGACAGATCGAAATTTTGCGATAATCATCATTGACATGGGGGTGCTGCCTCAGTGACCCAATGGAGTTAAAAAATCCACCGGGGTTTCTCTGAAAAAAATCAAATTTCACCGGGCTCAATTGTAAAATTCAAAAACGTCACCGGATCGGAAAGTTTTAATCCGATTTTCACCAGGATAAAGACAAAACATTCGGACTTTCGTAGGCTCTAATAAAGGGATGCGACAAAAGTGATGATCTGATATGCTTGGTGTAGGCTTATACAGCAGAATTAGGGTAAAAATATAAGGGAACTTTCAAAATTAATAAGCGGGAGGGGATTGGAATAAGAATATCCTGGGTGGAAAATTTTCGAAAAGTTAATTAGCGGGGGGGGGGGTTACTTTTTAGGTGAGACTATGACATATCATCTGTACAGAGAGCTTATTACCGACGCCAATTCCCTTTCGCAAAAATTATAAAAAAACATTTAATTATTCAATTGTTCTTCTTTTAGTAGCTGATCCATTATTATGAGTAAAGTCCGAAAAAATTTTTATTGATCTGTGTATTATTTATAAGAACAACTTGACCTGTTCCTCTTCACTTGATTATGAATTAGTTTATAAAAAAATATAGTATATTCTTCATAAACTTCAGCGTCCCCACTTCTGAGCAAAATACGCTATTTGCCTCAATTTTCTATTGGAATTTAACACATTTTAGCGTCCATTCTTTCCACGTTTACGGTCGTTGTGTAGTGCCTGAAATAGGTTCTTCCAGAAAAAACTTTTACATGGGGCGGGGGGTAGCAAAAAATCATCAAAATTTTCCTTGTCCGGGCTGTAAATTGGCTCTGTCCGGGGGTAATTTGGTGTGTCCGGGGGTCAGCAGATCTTTGTCCGGGGGGCCAAAAGTCACCCTATCCGGGGGGTAAATCACTAAAAATTGTTATATCCTCCACCCCCATGTAAATTTTTTTCTGGAAGAGCCCAATATAGATTGTTAGTTTGAGACTTCCGTAATCCAAGCCCTCCAGATGCTGAAAGTTTTTTCTATCCGCAGATATGCTTTAGCGCTTGGGTTCTGTGTCCCAACTATTTCTTTTAATGTATGGCTTTTGTCTCCTTTTTTACAGAGCCTTGTATTTTCGGATTCATTACTTTGACCCTATGTCCAAGGTAATCTACAGGCACCACCATTTATGGAAATCAATTGCACACCTGGTGGGTCTGCCAGCCACATTCTTGAGGAAATAGAGGGGATGCAAGTACACCGCAAGTACAAATGTGTCATTATAATGTGTGGTACAAATAACATAATCGATGGTCCGTTAAAAATAGTGTACGAGTTTGAACGCTTGGTCATCGGCGTTAAAGAAAGATTTCCAGGTGTGCCCGTAAGTAGTAGCGTTCTTATTATTCTACTTTACGGTTTGATTCTAGATTTGGAAAGCCTCATTTTGAAATTGATGTCACTTAAAACTATTTACATCGACACAGACTGTAAAATATCATTCGTTATGCCTGCTAGAATTAAGGAAAGGATTCATAGTTTTGTGAGATTAAAAAAAATTTAAATACCTATCTTAAAAATTATATTATTCTGAAAAAACATTTTAACGAGACTGAAAAATGGAAGCTGAATAAGAATTATAATCAACCTTATTTTAGATTACCGTCATCTCAGTGCCACCTCGACTTGACAAGGATGTTACGATTCTAAACGAAATTTGGCAAATCGTCTGCTCGCGTCAAATATGTGGTTATTTAAAAATTGAATTTCCAATGGATAACCTTAAGTTTTGGAAGAAGGGGGACAAATTCATCTCAGTCTTCAAGGTCTACCAGTTGTCATGGATCAGATATCTCTTGCTACCCAAAACGGTAAGAAATAAACTGAAGCATCTATTCTATTCTATTCTGGTAAAATGGAAGGAGGGGACTTTATGTTGTAAAAATCACCAAATCTAAAATAAGCGTAATTTTGGGAAGTAAATGGTCAGTATTTCAGAAAAGTACCATTTCCACCAGTGCGATTTTTTTATCACCCTCTTTTTTGAGCGATGGCTCATAAGGATGGAATTTTATTTCCTTAAGTGCACTTTTCGGGGCGATGGTATGCAAATGGGAATTTTTCATAAAAAAACGCGATCCTATAAAGGTTTTGACAAGAACAAAAGTTATTCTTTTAAAAGTTAATATTTTTTATTTATTTGGATTTCTCGATTTCAAATTATCACATTATAACGAACCATACTTGGTTGAAAAGATCAGTAGGAGTGGATTATCATAGTAAAGCTTTTCATGAAATTTGCTTTTACAAAAGAGTAATTTGAGAGAATGAATAGACTTTTTAAATAAATTAAATAGAGTTTTCTCTTGAAAATAAGATGGTTTATCTCAAAACTATGTTTTTTTTTCAAAGGAAATGACGGCTTCAATAAGTTGTATGGGCACATATTCTTAAACTTTTTTCCCTCCCAGTTAAAAGGACACTTAATCATATTGTTTTCAATTCCCACCAGTAGCTTATCTGATATTCCGATGGCGGATTGGCGGCCGCCCACGCTAAAACTCTAAAGGAGCGGGCCAATTTCCCATCGGAGAGGAATGATAGTTGGCCTTTGATGCGCCACACCCCCAGTTGGGTTCAACAGCCCTTGTGTGTAAACGTTTAAATATTTCGGTTGGGCCCGCCAATCCCCAAAAACGAGGGCTGGGACCTCCGGCTGCGAAATTCTTGACGTGGTCTCACAAAATTCCGTAATGTAAACTTCAGAGCTTTAGCGTGTTGGATGAAAATTTCACTATCTGGGTGCCAGTTAAACCAGTAGCGGAAACGATCATCACCTCAGTGGAAATGGCGTAAAAAACTTTTGTTAATTTTTAAAACCTTTTAAATTTTAGTATTTCCAAATATCCCACCACAATGGAGACAGGTCGTTACCACCACCAGTCAAAAAGAGCGACCTGCGCCAACGTCGTCTAGATTTATGAGCTCGAAAAAGCAAGAAAAAGGGAACAACTGGGACCAGATTCATGGGTATACCAAATGAAAAACATTTTTCCCATTTTCATTCTTATATTAGAAGCGGCGAAATATCGTGCCCCAGACTTTTTGATATAGCCTTCCAAAGGGTACAAGGGTAACATCGGGCAACATATCCTAAATTTTGACTTTGTGCCAATATTATTCCTATTTCTCAAATTCTTGAATTCTTTTAGGAAGTTGTGCATTAGAACCGATGAAAGTACCAACCTGTTAAAATTCTATATCAAGTAAACATGGTTTTCAATTTATCTTTTATCATAGGTATTAGGTACCCCTCAGTAATTTGCGTGATCTTGTGAATGGGTTTATAAGAACCTTTTCTATAATTTTTTTCACTTTTATGACGTCATAATTTAGCTAACTCGAAAATTCCTAACTCAAAAATAGAATACAATTATTATTGTATATCTAAGTTTTCTTTTATATTATACTTCCTTACAGTTACTTGTTTCAAATAAACACCCCTCCTAGAGTAAAAGGCACAGGTGTGCCGACCAATCCAGACTCTATTCAGCGCGCAATCAACACAAAGAAAAGTAACCATGAGGAACATCCAAGATCTTGGATGAAGTTCAAAGTTGATATTTTTATTCCCGTCGTTGAAAACACAACTCATAAATGTCATCATTGCTTTTTAAAAAGAGTCAGTGATGAGAATCGTAACATAAAGTCTGTCTATTATTTCGATTCAATTAAAGTGACATTTCCATGATCAAAAGTTTAGTAATTACTGTTATACATTTGGGGATCATGTAAAAGATTTCTTTTGAAAGAAACTCATTTCAGTTACACTTGGAGGTTTCTAGGGAATTCGTAAATAGTAAACTGCATACTAATACAGTCTGCTAGACATTAATATGGTAATATTTGCTCTTCATCTTTGATTTTTTCTACAGTGATTAGATTGACACATGCGCGATAAAATCTATATTATTGGTCTGCAGAGGTTAAAACATTCTCAACCTCACTCAGGGTACTCCTAGAGAGGAGGTGTTTATTCAAAGAAATACGGTATCGGAAATGAATTTGTGGCAAAATAGGTATCGGGTATGTGGGAGCCATAGTGACCCTTTTTCTCACTCTCAAATGTCCCGCAAAGGGGTACAAAACTAAAACCATTAATAGGCAATTGAGTCTAAGGGTTCCAAAGTTACGAAAATCGAAAATCAACTCCCTCAAAGAGTTATGAATTCGAACTTTGGAACAATGAATCGCGAAAAAAAAAAAAAATCAATATAGTATCTACTAAACTTTAATTTTATTTCAGGGAAACCGGTTTTACCAAAATCATATCAAGTTCAAACAATTGTGCGGTCTTCCTAATTCGAAACTCGACAATAAGATCGGTAATTCAAAATTTTCATTTAGTAGAAGTAGAAAGATTTTTGCGTGAAGAGATTCGTTTATTAAGTAAATTTACACGCTTTTTTTATTAGAACACCTAAAATTTGGCTGAGCCTTATTCGAAACTCGACAATAAGATCGGCAATTCAAAATTTCATTTAGTAGAAAGATATTTGTGTGAAGAGATTCGTTTATTAAGAAAATTTACACGCTTTTTTTATTAGAACACCTAAAATTTGGCTGAGCCTGGATGTGCTTATTTTTTCAGCAATTTTCAGCCTATAATGTTCTTAAATGCGTTCTTAATTTTTCAGACTACTCTAACTTGATAATATTGTGCAAAATAAAGAGCACTTAAAATTGGTAAAATTTGGACAATATTTGACTCTCGATTTTAGAAAATCCATCCCTAAGTTTGGTTAAAGCTGCTTGAAAAGAGAAAAAAATTGTAGTTTCTTGTCATTTTTTTTCCAAACTGAGGGTGGGCATGTTCTTGCAATGTTCTTAATTTTTTGACGAATTTCAGCCTAAATGTTCTTATAAACTGGGTTCTAATAAAAAAACGTGTATTTGCGCCGAATTACTCCTTAAATCTTTATTCGTCATGTTTCAAAAGACCTTGGGAGAGAAATTATCATCGAACCATTAATGATGACAAGTGTCCATCCTACCCTAGTAGATAACTCATGACACATTCTTAAGTCTATTCACGATAAGTGCGCACTCTTTTTTCTTTTACCTATAAATTTTGAAGGAATTCTTCAATCTTCATAAATTTGGTACAATGGGAACAATTTAAAATCAAAAAGTCTCTAAAAATGAAGATGAAAATGAAGAAGAAAAATACGAAGACCTTATAGAAAAGTAACTATAACTATCATTTTCACTGAAGTGAATCATCGAACGTCATCACTGTGAAACAATTTCCAAAAAATAATCATTCAGTCTAAATATATCAAACAAAGTTATAAGCTGATTGACGTCTAAAAACCCTATTTTCTGCTGTTTTCAAACAAAAAACTTAACTTTGTATCCTAACTTTATATTGAATAAATATTTCATTGAAATTTCTTCACAGTGATGACCTCCTAAGATCAAAGAATCTCTCCAGTGAAAATGAAGGTTACAGATCTTCATTTTTTTCTTCTTTATTTTCATCTTCGTATTTAGAATTTTTTTAAAGACTTTTTTTATTTCAAATCTTTCCACTCACAAATATCTCTCCAACGATACCAAATTTATAAAGATTGAAGAATTCCATCAAAAGTTATAAGTAAAAGAAAAAAGAGTGCACACTTATCGTGAACAGACTTTAAATGATGAAGTAATTCGCTTTTTTTTTATAGGGTCCTGAAAAACGAAAACTTACAAGAAAGCAACGTTATTTGGTAAGTTTAATCAAATGAAAATTTAGTACTTTGCCCTACTTTCATGGTTTGATTACCCCCGACACGAAGGGACCTCTTAGCTTCACGTACATAATGTGTAGGGGATGATATGCTTTGAAAATGTTCGTTCGTTTCGTTGTCTTTCCTGGGTTCCCGAATTTAAGCCTTCTCTTTAACAATAACAACCCCGTCTCAAAATGAACAGAAGCAGCATAAAGTTAAAGATATATAAGATATTATAGGCTATATTCAAATTTGTTCATCCATAATTTATTTTAGAAACGATCAAAAACCCAGACAACCAAGCCAAAAAAGGTTCGGACATAATTCATATTATAATTGTTATAATAAAACTAGAAGCTCCCCATTCTGATCGGTGATTTTGTTTCGCTGGATAAAAAGGTTTACTAACTAAAAGGCCTTACAACCCTTACTGGTAAATAAAACTTCCATTTCAAGGAAAAAAGCTGTGAATAAAATGATGTTTCTTTGCTGTGAATTCGGCTAAAACTCCGGATATTGAAATATTCCGTTTATCTTATTTATTTCATACAAGTCTGTTATCACTTTACTCGATTTAGAAGAAGTCGAAAAAATCCCAAAGAAGCAAAGAACGGTGCAATTATCAACTTCTTAAAGAAGCTATTAAAGAAAACGAAATGGTATGGTATTCCTCATTATTTTTCACGTTATACCATAAATCTATAGTGGTGTATAGTGATGCTATTGAAATCCTTTTTACCAGAGTGTAAAGAAAGCATAAAGTAGAATCATGGCGATAAGGTAGCAATATATAATTGTTATAATTGAAGAATTTTTTATTTGTCCTTTCAGATCAAGAAGTCCATGTCTTTAAACCATTCATCATTTACTCGTGAAAAGTTTATGATTTGCATTTCAAAAGACTCTTTTGCAAGTACAAAGGTATAAAATTATTGAAATTTTGCTTTTTTCATAAGAACCAGCAAATTTTTGCTCAAGCAGGGCTATAGTTTTTGAATTATTCAGGCTTTTTTAAATTTTGGTTCATACAATTTACTTAATACGCTTAGTTTCTCTACTTAAAAAGTTAAAATGGGTTTAAAATCTGTCAAAATAAGTAGTTTCTTAGTTATTTCTGAGGCTCAGTTTGTTCTCTATTTGTTCTAAAGTTTTGGAAAAATTGAAAATTAAATACATTTTTCCTAAACATCTAATACCAATTTTCCTTTTAGCCTAACAAATCTCACGAAGGTTCAGGTGGTGGTATTCAGTCAAAATCTATCGCAAGCACGCAAGGTAAAAGACTGCACCGTAAATCCCCTCACCAAGTTTCAGATTCTTTTTATTCAATATTGGATAAATTAGGGCAACTGATTTACAGAGTTAACCACTTACCTGGTTGTGTATTATAGGAGAAATCAAGTAGATACTGAGGTCGTTGCAAGCGTTTTCATAATTTTGTGAAGGCTCCCTCGTATCATCAGAAGTGATTGCTTTTAATACAAAAGATTTAATAATATTCAGTTCGTTTATATAAACAGTTTGAGAAAACCTCTTTCCCCTGTGAATACTTTCAGAAGAAAAGAGGGATGAAAAATAAAAGAAATAATTTTTTATGAAATACATGCTAATATAATTCGTAACCAGGAATAAAATTCAAAAAATTATTAAGGTAGTTCTTTGTAAATTGAAATAAAAGTGAATTGGGTTTCCACAAAAGTGCCTTAAGAGAATTACAGAAAAGTAGACTTACCTACTGGTTGATTACCAGTGTCAAAGTATGGTTTACATTTGCAAGTTGTGATGTTCTTGGTTGAACATTGAGACGCACATTTGATGGTTGTTCTGTAATGCGTTGAACATTGAGCTGTTCATTTCTAGAAAAATACAAATTTTGTCAGAAAGAACGCAGTAACGTAGTCAGAAGGGGATGTATCATGTCTAAAGAGGAGCAGACTTCAATAAAATGGAGATTGTCTTTTTATGCTATGAAATGGTATATTATGCTACATATTACTGAAAAAGCTATTGAAGATACCTAAAATCAGTGATAACTAGCCGGCCCGGCGTCGTCCGAGACGACTTTTCACTTCGTATTTTGCTGATTTCTGCTGATGTCAGCAAAATTTGAAAAAAAAATTTATGCAAAAATGTTTCTATCTTAGATCTAATCTTAGAAGAAAAATTGGTCAAAAAGTTTTTTTCGTGTTTTTGAAAAAATTTTCCCCGATTATATTTTTAGATACTAAATAGATACATTCTATATATACCCTGTTTGCTAGGCACCAGGATGGAATTTTGATGGCACGCCGAAATTTGGATGGCACGCAAGCACGCTGACACGTAAGCACGCCATAGCACGTTGACACGCAGACACACGCATAGCACGCTGGCACGCACAGCACGCGATTTAGCAGACTCGTCTTAGTGCAGTGTTTTGAAGTGTAAGAATTTTCCCAAAGTTGACTAGCATAGCAAACATGAGAGGCAAAAATTGTCATTTTCATCATTTTCAGATTCGATTGATCCAAAAGTGGTCAATCGATAATATCGATTACCGATTTAATCGATAGTTATCGATCTTCATCGATGCTAATCGATACGTAATCGATGCTAATCGATACGTAATCGATGCTAATCAATAAAAACGTAACCTTTGATATCAATTACACATCGATTATTATCGATTATTAAACATCGATTACCATTGATTACACTTTCTAGGCCGCGAGTAGCTGAGAGTAGATGTAGAAACTTTCTCCCGACACGCTAAAGCTCTGGAAGGTTTGGGAGTACTGAATTTCGCCTGACCGCGCATGGATTTTGCAGGAAGAGCCCCAGCCCCATACGACCCTCATTGGCCTGCTCAGAGCTTTAGTGTGGTGTGGGCCAATAACCCATCTGAATATCAGTAAGGGTGTTCCTGGCAGCCTTCACTTGCGCCACGGCAATTTTCTCCGTCGGGGCATTGGAAATTTCTCAATTGATCGTGAATCGATGAAATCTATGATCATCAATGTGTAATCAATGCGTAATCAATAGAACGTAACTTTCTCCTATCGATTAGTTATCGATTATTTTTCCGTATCGATTTTATTGATTGACTACGCCTGGATTGATATTCGATTAAGATTCTATTACCTTCGATTGCGTTCGATTAGGATTCGACTGCATTCGATTTCTGCGTTAGTCTATTATCCCAATCAAACGCAGTCAAAAGACGATATAACGCAGTGGAACGACAAGCGAATCAATCGAATAATACCCAAAATTTAGACGTTCGATTGAGATTCGATTATGTTTGACAATCGAAGTTCAATTGCATTCGATTTGGTTCAATTGGTTCAATCGTCGATTCCGTTCGATTGAGATCGTCTGGCTATCATATTTCGTTGAGATTATCATTTGAAATGAAAAAGGTCAATCACATCCTAAAAGGGTCAAACACTCTGTGAAAAGACTACCCAGGATCTGACTGTGACAGCCAGGTTTAACCTATACACCGTAGGTTAACACCCCGGGGTAACCACCCCTATGTCCCTTAAAAGTACTGGACCATATAAAAGATATGGCAGTATGGTCACCATGATGCATGAGAGATTTGGAAATGGAGGGACTAACTTTGAAAAAACAACAGGAATTCGCTGGTTAAAACCACAATACAGGTCTGTCTCTGACAACAGAGATGAAAGTATTTACACTTACCCATGGCTTTCTTGTTATGGCCGATTCCACACATGGTCCATAATCTCCATGTAACTCATGTTGCTTGGAACCTCAATGGCATCCGAAAATGACGTTCGGAAAAAGTCATCGGCAGACATTTAAATATATTTTTGATAGTAAAACAAAGTAAAAAGAATCATAAAAAGATCGAATAACATGCACGTGCAGGCAACAAAACGATGAAGAATAAAAAAAAAGGAGCCTGAAAAATGCACACGTGAGAGGAAAATTTCACGGGCTAGTTAAAGTTTTAACTCTGTTGTGGAGCAAAATGTTACGAAAGCCTCGGCACTAATAAAAAATTCTCTAATCAAAACGCTTCACCCTCAAACAATAATTCAATTCACTTAAATCTAGTTAGGGAAAGTAAAACTAGGTTAATCATAGTTTCTGTTGCTTAAACTTAGTTTAAGTATAGACAAAACCTAGTTTAACTTAGAGTTAAACTAAGTTTAACTGCTTTAACTATATTAGGGAGCGGTCATTAAGTATAGCATATACCGGGGTTGAAGGGATTTTTTAGGCAGACTTTTTATTATCATATCCTACCAAAAGTTCTCAAATAAATTTCGTACCCTACCAAAAATTGGATGAAACGTACCCTACCCCTTACCAGATGGAAACTTTATGGCACTTGAAAATTTCTCAGATTTCAGGGTTTGCAAGAATATTTTTGTTAAAATAAGATTCAGCTCAAAATATTTTCGTACCCTACCCAAAGCCCTCAAGTTTTTTTCATACCTTACCCAAAAGAGGGGAAAAAAATTCATGCCCTACCCAAATCCCTTCCACCCTGGTATATGCTATACTTAATGACCACTCCCTTATTTGACAAAAGATATATAACAACTTGCACATATCTTTAATTGAGCCACATTGAATTGTGGGATAGCAAATGTCAAAAAAGTGAAAAGTAATAATTATGACGTATGCGATGCGGAGCGAATCTATTTAAGAAGTTTCTATCGGTTACTTATTGACAAAAATTCAGACGTTGAGATTGCTAAATTCTCCAAAAAATTGAAGTCTTTTTGAGAAAATGTAAGAGTTGCTGCACAAATTTTGATTTTGTAACGTTCAGTGGGTACTCATAACGCTCACAGGGTAAAATTTTTCAAATTTCAATTTGCTTTCTGGAAGAGCCCATAAGAGTCTTCTTTTTTAATTTTTTAATTTCATCCCAGAATTGTTGTGGTTACTAAACTCAGCGTTTTTTGACAAAGAAGTGATTTTTGATTCTCTTTAATCAATAGGTCAAGGCGATTTTCTTGTCCATCCCATCATAAACAGGGTTCTACGATCATGGAATTTGGATCTTAGGATCCAAAAGTTCAAAAATAGTTCAATAAGGCTCAGAACTTATAACTCAAACGAAATTATACTCAATGTGATGCAGGAAATATAAATGGATACGAATTGACAGTAGAAAATAGCTTTCCATATGCTCTTAGCGCACGTGTTTAAGGCAAATAAGCATATAACAGGTAATTTTTTAACTCCCCAACTTGAAACTAGCAACTCCCTAACTCGCGACTAGAAAAGTTTCCAAACTCGATAAAATAGGTTCCCTAAATATATATTATAAGAATCTTCAATGTCAAAAAAACTCCAAATGTCCAAAATAAAATATAACAATATCATGCATGTAAAAAGACTTTGAAAATGTTAAAGATATGCCCAAAAAATATTTCCAAGGCTAAAAATAAATCCCTTCTACTTTTCGAATGCTTCTAAAAAAACAGCGCACCCTTTAATTTTCGCGCATTTCGTAATTTCAGGGATACTTTGATGAAAATATCGATAAAGAGTGCCAAAAAAGACATGAAATTAGAGCTTTTAATCAATTTTGATGTGCATTCTTAACCAGATTTTATATCCTATTTCGGGCGCCTCTCTTGCGCGAAAATTTAAGGGGCGCGAAAGGTAAACCTTTCCACAACTAAATTTAAAATATAGACCAGCGTCTGAAATTCTGAAAAGGCCTTAAAACAGGTTTTCGTAGGGCATCCCTTATGGGCTTCAGACAGAGTAGTCTTTTTTGACGGATACAAGCCCAAAAATGACAATAGCAATTCTTGCCAAAACAGAAATTTCAAACTTAAAATGGAAGTGAGAACAAATCTTAAGAAGTCTTACGAGGAATTAAACCCTGATCCTGTGATAATAGATTCGATATAGGGCTTTAATAGTTTATCTGACAGTGCACTTGGAGGTATAGCCAGCAAGAAAAAACAAATAGACGCTCCAAATGCGGTACCATCCATAAATTTGATTTTGATTTTGCGGTTACTCAAAGAAAACAAGGTTGGCGAACCTGTAGCAAAAATCAAAAGTTGTTTTAGCTGGCGTGTAGTTCACTCAGCGATAGCTTGTCTCACTCATCCTTTGTCATCCTCGTTTCCATTAACAAATTCGAGTTTCGACAAGACATCTTCGCTTGTCAGCTCTTTTTCGCTAACGAAAATCTTTTTCATTAGTTTTGGATGTGAAATAATCGCTTCAAGGACACCGAAAATTTTTAGACCCTGTCTCAATTGGTCAAGACTATTTTTTCTTTTAATCAGTACGTCATAGACAACTAGCCTAGAAATCTAAGTCAGATTGATTCAGTCACTTACTAAAACCTGATGGTAAGTTGTGACTGAATATCTGGCTTAGTACAAGTAAACTCGGTTTCTTATCAACTGACAATAACGAAATTTCAAATTTTCCCGGGCACGTTTTTGTAAATACACATGAATTCAACTGTTCAAATGAGTTTTCTGACACTGGAAGCTGGGCTAAAGCCTCGGCAGCCTCTTCCAGACCCAATGTTCTGGCGATAGCTTCCTTTATTGTTTCCGAAGAGAGGTGTGGGAAGATTTCTGCCAGCTGTTGCAGGTTCTCCACATGATTGTTAACCTATAGTATGTAAAAAAGATCTAATTTTCATACTTTGTCCTTTTTTCCTTTTCCTTTTGTAATTCTGAACAAGACCTCAAAGTATTATTGCAAACTGACTTTTCAAAGTTAACTTTAATTCAAAATCTTGAAAAGACAATGTATAAATCATGCACAGGCCTGACCATGAATGTCACACCCCATGACACACATGCCTTAATTTGTTCAGGAATGAACCAACAAAACTGCTACTTGGGGTATGGTCAAAATAGAAAAGCTATTCAGAATTAAAAAAGTTTACATTTTGACGGGATGAACCTGCTTGATCTGATCTGCCATTAACACCAATTGAGAGGTTGTCAGGTCTACTCTGTAAATAGAATAGAAATTAAATTATTAAAATAAAACGAGAAAAGACTTAAGCCCATTGTAGAGATTATATCACTTGTATTTTACTTTACTCTTTCATTTCAGTCAAAATGTTCTTAAGTTGTGAATGCTGATTATGGCGTGCTATTAGCACTCGCAAAGGGAATTTTTTACATTCTTGAATATTTTAGGAGTGCTATTTTAGCACTCACAGATCAATTTAGGCTTGTGTCGACTTGTGCGAGTGCAATAGCACGCGATACACAGCCAGGCCTGCAGCCAGGCCTGCAAGGGCCTTGCCTTGACTCCTTTAGAAATTATGTCTGATTAATTGAAACATTTCTTGTTTAAGGTATGTTTAATCCTTTAAAAACAATTCAGAAGAAACAACGAAAAATTTGACTTGTGTCTTTCATAAAAGCTCATTAAACTCACTTTTCTTAACATTATAGGAGCGATGTAGACAAAAACTGAAAATCTAACTTGCTTTTCTTCACCAAGGGACAGTCATGCTTTAAAACCAAAAAAAAAAACTAATTCTACTTTTTTTAGAATTTGTTGAATGTTATATGGACATAAATGTTGGTGATTTTTAATTTGCACCTAAACCCTTAAATTTTTGCAAATCTTTTTAACTTAACTAAGCATAAACTTTTGTAAAAATGTAAATTTGCTTACCTGTTGAACATTTCTCAGAACTGGTTGAAGATGATCGTTGTCATCATCACTGTTGCTATTGTCATTTATGGCTTCTTTCAACTGCGTGTAAAGTTTTCCTTGCTCTGTCAATTTTTTAACCTGCATATAATTTTAAGAAAATCCAGACTCCACCGTTGGAGCAAAAATTCTGTTCATGTGTCTTTTGACAAACTCAAAGTCATCCTCTTTTATGTCTAGTTGGCTACAGGATGTGACAATTTCGGACCTTATTTCAGGTTCCAACATTTCATTATTCAGCGTCATTAATGTTCGAGCACATACTAGCCCTTCTGCATATGGATAGTTTTTCCTCACCATCTTTCGGGATCAGGATAATAAGCTCATGAGAGCTCTCCTTCGGAGCTTTCCTCTACCCTCTTCCAGTTACACGATTTGGATGACCCGGTGATGCATTTGTGTTCAGATCATTTGCACTGCTAGAAGCATTTCTTATCAATACCCTTGTCCTAGCAACCAACTTGATGCCTAGATGGGTTCTGACGTGGCAATTGAGACGGCTGAGGTTGTGTGGGGGTGCCAACCATTTCTTGCACAACATTTCGTTTATATGATCTCAGTTGATCATCTTCCATATTTCTTAGCTGAAAAATAGACAAAAATAGACATGATATTAAAGTCTGTGTCAAGAAGTGTGGGGTGTTTTATTTTGGCCAATATCTTTCCAACCATCTTTTGTTAATAAAAATGTTGGTTGAATAAAATTGGTAGTCGATTGCTCTTGAAGGAAAAAAAATTAAGTAATACCTCGTTTTTTTCTTTATTTGACGAAAAAGGTAATCAAAGTATTTATTGATTGAATGTCGAATATTAATCGAATTAATTGAATTTGCATATCGTTTTTGTTGATATATATTTGATACTTTTCCCCAGGGGATGTCTATCAAACACAATTGAATTCAATTGTTAATCCACTCAATTGAAGTCATACGAAGTAAGCGATCGAATCGAAGTGATCAATCAAACAATGGAAAAGTATAATTTGAAATATTTCAGCCTAATAAAAAAAATCAAAGCGACAAAAGATAAGATGGTGTGTCAATCGTACGCCAAATCATTCGAACTTTTCAAGCTACATTTCATGGAGCAGGAGAAAATTGCAATGAAAAATACAATAATTTGGGGAACATGCTGAAAAACTAGAAAGAAAAAGATTCTTAAAGATTTCTTCAAAAATAGTAAAACTAGGACATCTAGAAGCCTTGGAGAAAGCTTCCATTTTTAGTCTCGCTTGATTTTGAAAAAATAAATGTCGAGAGGGACTGTTCCAATTCCCAGCTTATCTCGGCAAGTTGGTTTGAGAATTCTCATACCAATTTTGATGGAGCACATGTCTCATTTCCGTAAATTTTTACAATAACAACAAACAATAGAAAGCTTATGGCTTATAAAATTTGACCAATCAGAATTCAACAAAAACAAAAGATGGATAGGCTTCTTTTGCAATCCTCAATAGACATTTATAACTTAATGAGCTTTCTTTTGTTAAGTTGTTAGAAGAGTGACATATTGGCATGATGTTGTTTGGGCAAAGGCGGACAGATTCCATAGAACAGAAAAGTTTTTCTTGTTTTTAGTAAATTTAAATCTAAAATTGAAATTGTCATTTCAATAAAAACTTTTGCCTGCGGCGCTAATGGGTTTCAATACTTCTGTTTTGACAATGCAAAATGTTAAATTCTTTGCCTGTGCCACCTTATTTCACCTTGTTCACTATATAATATTGCCTATCACGTACTTCACACTTCATTGATTCATAAATTGACAAGTAAGAGTTTGAGTTGTCAGTAAGAATTCATGAAATCAGTAAACTTGGTAAGGAGGGGTCTCAAATTTTTTCAATTTTCGTAATTGTGGAAACTATGTAATCGAAACCAATTAACTGATTAAATATATTTTCACCCTCAAAAAAATTAAATATTTGATTGGATTCTTGATTGTTCGATTGTTTGACTTTGGCTAACTTGGTTCATACTAGTTTATTTGACAAAATGCCTAAATTGTTGTCCTAAAAGAGTATTACCAGTAAAATTATTATATTGATTTGTTAAAAATACCTTATGAAAATGTTGCAGACAATCGCCAAAATTGTCCTTATTCTAGTATTTAACCAACTTGGTTTGAACTTTTACTACATTCAACACTAAATTTAGAAAAAACTCAATCAATTAAATAAAAATGAAGACACAAAATCGTACCTAGGATCAGAAATTAAAAGCATTGTTGCAGGGCTAAATTTCGCAATTTCTGCACAATTTTAGCGTTATGGATAACCTGGTGCATACCCTTGAAATACCCAAGATGGAAAGATGAAATACCCAAGATGTTTTAGACCAGATATCTGTGCTGCAACCTCAAGAAAAATGTTTGAAATAGGTCAAAAAAGGCATAAAAGTGAGCATTTAAAATTTCATGAATTTTTAGTATTTTGTCCAACTCGGTGCGTACCAGCACCAGACCCCAAACTTCATCTAAGGCTTGTGACATCATCGATTGTAGTCAAAGAACAAGCTCCACGCAGAAATGCCTATTTTGGGGCATTTTGGCCAACTTGGTGCATAGGGGTAGCAGCCTGAATATTGATTTTCAGCCAAAATGAGTATGATTTTCGGAATCAGCACCCAAACAATGTCCAAAAACAACTTGTTACTGCCAAAGTGTGGATTATGCCCCCCCCTACCAAGGAGGTCAAAAAATTACTAGCAGTTTACAATTTCTGTATCAGTATAATCGAAAGGAAGGCTCAAAAGAAAAATGTCTACCATTTCTACCATAAAAGTAAATTTGGTATGTATTGACCTCGTTTTCAAACAAATTAGATTGTTTAAAGATTATATTTTCACAGTGATAATTGTGTTGTTTACATCTCATGAGATATTTTCAGTTCAAATGTCAATATGTAATTCTATAGTGTGGAAACTATCCTAGTCGTGAGTTGGGGAGTTGCAAAGTTTCGAATTGGGGAGTTGCTATTTGAGTTTGGAGTTGAAAAATTACCGGCTACCGAAAAAGAATAACATACATCAAAAGTACGTTTTGCAAGTAAATGTAATATGTGAGTAATATATAACACATATAACATGTATAATACATATAACACCTGTAATATGCTCATTTCCCTTAAACACGTGCGCTGTGAGTATCGAAAGTTATTTTCTACTGTCAATTCATATCCATTTATATTTCCAGCATCACATTGAGTTTAAATTTGTAAAATTTTTGTTAGATATGTCGATTCCATTGATAAAATGACAAAAGAAAGCGTTATTGTTTTGCTAGCTCTATATGCTATGTCTACGTATTTTATAAGGCTAAAATGACTGTAAACTTATATCCGTTTATACAGCGAGCATCACTTGCAGTATGATCAATATTTTTGGGGAAATTTCTCTGATACTCATTATATTTAAAGATTTTGTCAATATTTTTACTAGAAAGTGTCAGTACTAATTCTTTTACCTTTGCTAGCCAGCACCTTACTATTTTCAGGATCTTAAAAGCCAAGTATAATATGTTTGGTAATGCCTTATTTGAAATTTGTACTTTTGAGCTACATAAATTTAACTTTAAAATTTCCGGTTGCCGTAATTTTATAGCAACTCCCCAACAGTAACTCGAAGTTTGCAACTTCCCAACTCACCAACTAGAAAATTACCTATACTCATTCTATAACCTGTTTGGTTTAAAAACGAGGACAACCATAAATCTAATCTTGAGAAAAGTGTATTAATAAAAGGCTGCTAAATGTAATCTACGATAAAAAACGGATAGATTTTCATTCAGAAAAAGTAACTACCTACATTTCAATTTTCAATTACTCCTAACAAGGCCAAAAAATTATTTCTAGCTACATCGAAGTCTTTGGGAATTGGCAAATGAAGCTCTTGGCTTAAATATTCCAAATATTCTTCAAAATTGTCACTGTCATTTTCATTTTCCAAGTGATTATTCACGTAGTCCTTAATGCTGGAGAAATCATTCGAATCAAGTTCAGTGCCATAATCTGAAAATCCTTCTTGGGGGAAAAGAAAGTTGTATTCAGGACGTCTGTGTACTTCTGATGATATAGATCTACGAATATAATGACTGTTCCACTGTTCTCGAAAAGAGTCTAAGGAATTTTGCAAAACCCATCTAAAGAAAAAATGTGCACACTTGACATGCATAAAATTGCCACAATTGTAAAGGCCTTGTACTACCAAATCCTTGAAAAAGCCGATCAAATATCCTGTTACAACACGACGAAGTTGGGCCCACCAGGCTTCTATTCTTTGGTTGTTATGAGACGACCCATATATGTGAGGTTGACTATTTTCATTATTATTTCTATGAAAGAAACGCTGTGCATTTGCAACAATGCCATTTTCAGTGCCACAATCAGCTCTCAATGTCTTTGGAAAAAAGCCCAATTCATGAACTGTCTCTTAAAGGATTGAAGCAATAACTGCTGGGTTATTATTAGAATCAACAACACGGAGCCATAAAACTTCACGACTGAAACCGCCAATGCAGCCATGGATCGGAAATCCAAAGGGTTTTAATTTATCGTAACCATCACAATGCCAAAACAAGTTTGGACCTCCAGATCTAAAAACACGATGTATTAACTTACGAGATTGTCTTTCTCTGACTCCTTCAGGGTCCAATTCTCTCAGAAGATTCATAACTAGGTCCCTGGGAAGAGAAAAACCATGGTCGTGGCGAAGATGATGCCATACTCGTCGGTATCCAAAGGAAGTATCACCAGATGAATTCGTTTTTCAATTATTTGAGTGGCTTTTACGACAATGCCTGGGGACGGCCTTTTTCGACTGAGTCCATAAGATTTCAACTTTTGATGAAATGATCGAATGCTTATTTTAACATTGTGCTGTTTGTCCAGTAATTTGATGATTTGTTGATATTCGAACCCTTTTCTGAAATATGTGGTGATAACAAATTCCAGTTCAGAACGAGGTAGTTTTGAGCCGCAATCAATACAAAAATTACCATACACGACAGTGTTACAATCCAGACAATTCATATCATGACTATTATGTTATATTTCCAGTTTCATTTCATCTAAAATATAAAATAACAAGAATAAAACATCATTATAATTATCTTCTATTGAAATACTGTGATGTTTATTTTCTACTAGTAGCTCACTCACC